>NC_135807.1:135520784-135778318 GCF_964213995.1 Mustelus asterias
TAGATATATTTCTCGAACTGGCACCTTCTCCCCGTGCCTACGTGGGCTTCCTCTCGGTGCTCTGGTTTTCTCCACAGTCCAAAAGACGTACTGGTTAGTTGGATTGGCCATGCTAAATTGACCCTCAGTGTCAAAGGATGTGCAGGTTAGATGGATTAGTCGTCCTAAATTGCTCCTTAATGTCCAAAGATGTGCAGGTTAAATGGATTGGCCATGCTAAATTGCCCCTTAGTGTTCAAAGATGTGCAGATTTGGTGGATTGGCCATGCTAAAATGCCCCTTAGTATCCAAACATGTGCAGGTAAAATGGATTGGCCATGCTAAATTGCCCCTTAGTGTCCAAAGATGTGCAGGTTAAATGGATTGGCCATGCTAAATTCCCCTTAGTGTCCAAAGATGTGCAGATTAGGTGGATTGGCCATGCCAAACTGCCCCTTAGTATCCAAACATGTGCAGGTAAGGTGGATTGGCCATGCTAAATTGCCCTTAGTGTCCAAAGATGTGCAGGTTAGGTGGATTGGGCATACTAAAATGCCCCTCAATGTCAGGGGACTAGCAGGGTAAATACATGTGTTGACGGGATAGGAGCTGGGTGGGATTGTTGTGTGTCCAGGCTTGATGGGCCGAACGACCTCCTTCTGCACTGTAGAGATTCTATGATTCTATTCTATACAGAAGCTAAACCACTCCCCCCATCCTATAAAACTCAAATGCAGCTGTTTTTTTCTGGATTATGGTGTTTTCCATCAACTATTTATTGGGCCCTATGGATGGTCTAAGCTATCAGCCATTGGCTGAGCCTTCAGCGAGGTTCTGATTGGTCATTGAGTTCGCTGTGCAGCTGCTGATGGTTTTCCTGATGTCAGCACAGAGCGATATGAAGAGACATCAAACCCCCAATAAACATAACATCTTGTCTGAAGATGCACAGCAGATACGTCCCCTTAAAGGTATACCACGACATTTGCCACAGTTAGGTGTGACAAAGTAGTGACTGGCTCTGACAGGTATCAAGATTTGGAGACTGGCAGTGGAGAGCTCTGCATGGTCTATATGTTGCTGTGTAATATTTTAATGTTACCCGCTAGTGTGCAGGCAACAGTATTCGACAGCAACCTTGCTGTTAATCCTGGCGCAGTTTAGTCCACATGTGAGATCAGTATCGCTGTTGTTTACTTTTGTATTGTTCTCACTGTTGCTATGAGACCAGATTACCATCATTCCCTGTTAAAGGATATTATCAGATGGAAAGCGATTGACATAAAAGATTCTTTAAAGTTTCAGTGCTGGCATGCAATCATAAGAAACATGGAAGATAGAGCAGAGGAGGCCATTCGGCCCTCAAGCCTACTCCGCCATTCATCACGATCAGGGCTGACTGTCCAACTCAGTAGCCTAATCCTGCTTTCTCCCCATAACCTTTGACCCCATTCGCCCCAAGTGCTATATCCAGCCGCCTCTTGAATACATTCAATGTTTTGGCATCAACTACTTCCTGTGGTAGTGAATTCCACAGGCTCACCACTCTTTGGGTAAAGAAATGTCTCCTCACCTCCTTCCTCAATGGTCTACCCTGTATCCTCAGACTGTGACCCCTGGTTCTGGATTCCCCCAACCATCAGGAACATCCTTTCTGCATCTACCCTGTTCTAGTCCTGTTAATCCAATGGATAGCTCTCAGAATGTGGCAGTGTGATTTAATAAAGGTATCTTTTTAAAAGAATGTGATCTTTGCGCATACTTATTGATGTGTTAAAAATTGTACAAGTGTGTGGATAAGATGGACAACTGATCCTGCTATTCAGTGCCAGATCTGGCTGGACCTCATAAAGTATCATCAGTGTGGTGAACCATCGTTGGTTCCCACTGTGGGGTTGTTCTAATGTTGTTGTTGGGCTAGGATGTTTACACTGTGGGATTGATACACCTGTGGTTGTTGCTGTTGTGGCACATCCCAGTCGGGCCCCGCCTCCTGGGAGAGGTATAAGACCCCCTGCTCGGGCGGGACCCCTTCAGTCTGGAGTGGTGTACTTATGTTCTAATAGTTCCATTGTTAGGCAATAAAAGCCTTCAGTTACCGAAGCCTTGTGTCTTGTGCTCGATTGACGTGCATCAATCAGGTTCCAGTCCCACTGTCTACAACCACTCCACGATTATTCTGGAATGCAAAGATTACCCTCAGCTCCTCTTCTCTACCACAAACCATCTTCTTAAACCCCTTCCACCTTCACCAGAAATAAGTGTCACTAAGATTGAGATTGTCCAGTCAGTTGCCTCTGCCACATCACTCCCCTCCCACCGCAGCCAAACTTCCTTTAAAGGCTCCCTTTGCCTGAGCTTGCATCTTTTTCTAGTTTATCTCCCATCCGCCCTCACACCCTCCCTGAGTTCAGCTTGCGCGTGAGACTTACCTCCTGTTCCCTCAATCCTCTTCCCACTAAACTGCTGATCACCAAACTTCCCCTCCTGGTGCCCGTGTTAGCCGATACTGTTAATTAATATCTCAATTTGGACATTGTCAGTCTCTCTCTCTCTCTCTTAAATCTGCCATTATCATTCTCCTTCAAAAGCCAATCCTTGAGCCCACCTTCCTTGCAGACGACCATCTCATCTCCAACTTCTCTTTCCTTTCTAAAGTTCTTCAATGTGTGGTCATCTACTGATGACCATGAAACCATTATCGATTGTGGTAAAAACCCATCTGGTTCACTCATGTCCCTTTAGGGAAGGAAATCTGCCGTCCTTACCTGGTCTGGCCTACATGTGACTCCAGAGCCACAGCAATGTGGTTGACTCTCAACTACCCTCAGGCAACTAGGGATGGGCAATAAATGCTGGCCCAGCCAGCGACGCCCATGTACCAGGAATGAATTAAAAAATTTGTAACTGGTTGAACCTGTTTCAATGTTTCTATTTTCTCCCTAGCTCCAATAACTTGAGGTTTGACTCCAGTGGCACAGTGGTTAGCACTGCTGCCTCACAGCGCCAGAGACCCGGGTTCAAATCTCGGCTTGGGTCACTGTCTGTGTGGAGTTTGCACGTTCTCCCCGTGTCGGCGTGGGTTTCCTCCGGGTGCTCCGGTTTCCTCTCACAGTCTGAAAGATGTGCAGGTTAGGTGGATTGGCCAAACTAAATTGACCTTAGTGTCTCAAGATGTGTAGGTTGGTGAATTAGTGGGGGAAATACATGAGATTGGGGGACAGGGCAGGAGTGGGCCTGGGTAAGATGCTCTGTCGGAGATTCAGTGTGCACTCAATGGGCCGAATGGCCTCCTTCTGCACTGTAGGGATTCTATAGTTCTATGATTCTATGAACTCTTTGTGATCTCTGTAATCCTCTAATTCTGGCCTCTTGACTATCCCCAGTTTTAATAGCTCCACATTGGTGACGGTGCCTCCGGCTACCTTGGCCCAAGCTCCGGGATTTATCACACTCCTTAAAACTCCTCTTTCACTGAGCTTCAATGATTTATCCTAATGTCTCCTTATCACAGTGTTTTTATTGTTTAATAATGCGCTGATGCAGTACCTTGAGACATTATATTACGTTAAAGGTGCTATATAGGTATAATTTGTTGTTGTTGTTGTTGCATGCATGTCATATTTATTCCATTATTAAACCCAACACTCATGTAGAATTTGTCTCACAACATCAGGTTAAAGTCCAACACGTTTATTTGGCAGCACAAGCTTTCAGAGCGCTGCCCCTTCATCAGGTGAGTGAAGGATTGTGTTCACAAACAGGGCATATATAGACACAGACTCAATTACAAGATAATGGTTGGAATGCGAGTCTTAACAGGGAATCAAGTCTTTACAGGTGCAGACAATGTGAGTGGAGAGAGGGTTAAGCACAGGTTAAAGAGGTGTGAATTATCTCAAGCCAGAAGAGTTAATAGGATTTTGCAAGCCCAGGCCAAATGGTTACAGGTAGTGTGACATGAGTCTGATGGTGGAATGGAACTTGTGGATGTCATCATGTAGTTGTTTCAGTGATTGTTCGCCGTGAGTCCAAAGGAAGAAAATCTCATCAATAACAATCGTATAAAAAATATTAATTTATAAAGTTTGAACAAATAATCCACAGGTGATACTCTTACACATCAAGTACCATGATTTAAAAAAACATGGTTTTTCGCTTGGCAATCACTCGGCAGGAGTGTTCCCTTCCTGTCGGGGAACACTTCAGCGGTCACGGGCATTCAGCCTCTGATCTTCCGGTAAGCGTTCTCCAAGGCGGCCTTCATGACACACGACAATGCAGAATCGCTGAGCAGAAACTGATAGCCAAGTTCCGCACACCGGGATCTTGGGTTCATGTCACACTATCTGTAACCCCCACCATTTGGCCTGGGCTTGCAAAATCCTACTCACTGTCCTGGCTTGAGACAATTCACACCTCTTTAACCTGTGCTTATCCCTCTCTCCACTCGCATTGTCTGTACCTGTAAAGTGAACAATCACTGAAACAACTATATGATGACATCAACAAGTTCCAACCCACCATCAGACTCACCATGGACTACTCTCCAGAATTGGTTGCATTCTTGGACACACGCATCTCCATCAAGGGCGGTCACCTCAGCACTTCACTGTACCGCAAGCCCACGGATAACCTCACAATGCTCCACTTCTCCTTCTCCAGCTTCCACCCTAAACACGTTAAAGAAGCCATCCCCAATGGACAAGCCCTCCGTATACACAGGATCTGCTCGGATGAGGAGGATCGCAACAGACACCTACAGACGCTGAAAGATGCCCTCGTAAGAACAGGATATGGCGCTCGACTCATCGATCAACAGTTCCAACGCGCCACAGCGAAAAACCACACCGACCTCCTCAGAAGATAAACACAGGACACGGCGGACAGAGTACCCTTCATCGTCCAGTACTTCCCCAGAGCGGAGAAACTATGACATCTTCTTCGGAGCCTTCAACATGTCATTAATGAAGACGAACATCTCGCCAAGGCCATCCCCACACCCCCACCCTTGCCTTCAAACAGCCGCACAACCTCAAACAGACCATTGTACACAGCAAACTACCCAGCCTTCAGGAGAACAGTGATCACGACACCACACAACCCTGCCACAGCAACCTCTGCAACACGTGCCGGATCATCAACACGGATGCCATCATCTCACGTGAGAACACCATCTACCAGATACACGGTACATACTCTTGCAACTCGGCCAATGTTGTCTACCTGATACGCTGCAGGAAAGGATGTCCCGAGGCATGGTACATTGGGGAAACCATGCAGACACTATGACAATGGATGAATGGACACCGTTCGACAATCACCAGGCAGGAGTGTTCCCTCCCTGTCAGGGAACACTTCAGCAGTCAAGAGTATTCAGCCTCTGATCTTCGGATAAGCGTTCTCCAAGACCGCCTTCACAACACACGATAATGTAGAATCGCCGAGCAGAAACTGATAGCCAAGTTCCGCACACATGAGGACGCCCTCAACTGGGATCTTGGGTTCATGTCACACTGCATGTAATCATTTGGCCTGGGCTTGTAAAATCTCACTAACTGTCCTGGCTGGTGACAATACACATCTCTTTAACCTGTGCTTAACCCTCTCTCCACTCGCATTGTCTGCACCTGTAAAGACTTGATTACCTGTTCAGACTTGCATTCCAACCATTATCTTGTAAATTGAGTCTGTGTCCATATATGCCCTGTTTGTGAACCCAACTCTTCACTCACCTGATGAAGGAGCAGCGCTCCGAAAGCTCGTGCTACCAAATAAACCTGTTGGACTTTAACCTGGTGTTGTGAGACTTCTTACCTTGCCCATCCTAGTCCAACACCGGCATCTCCACATCAGATAGAAGTTGTCAGGATACAATTACATCCTCCCCTCCAGCGGTGGCACTATAGCACCTCAGATTTGCATTTCTTCGTTCGTCAGCTTGTATTGTATTGCCGGCTCTGATTGGTCTGGCCTCCGACTGCACTGCCCCCAACTCCTGCCATTGGTCACCCGAGATGTTCAATCCTTTGGAGCTTTGTCTTCCCAAGCTAGTTGGCAAACAGATTCTCTGTTAGCTGATTGGACAACTGTCAGTCAAAAACATCCCCTTTCTCATATCTCCGATATTTTTATAACTCATAAACAAAAGTGTTTGAAGAAAAAGGAAAAGCAAGACTGGTTTTAATGCTCCTGTGATCTTATCTCCTGGATTTTGCTGACTGGAAATTGATCTTCAGTTCCTGGAGACAATAGCGTTGGCACTTAGCTCAGTATAGTAGAGAAATAGGGGTGGCACGGTGGCACAGTGGTTAGCATTGCTGCTTCATAGTGCCAGGGACCCGGGTTCGATTCCCGCTTGGGTTACTGTCTCCCCGCGTCCACGTGGGTTTCCTCCGGGTGCTCCGGTTTCCTCCCAGTCTGAAAGATGTGATGGTTAGGTGCATTGGCCATGCTAAATTCTCCCTCAGTGTACCCGAACAGGTGCCGGAGTGTGGCGACTAGGGGATTTTCACACTAACTTCATTGCAGTGTTAATGACTTGTGGCACTCATCAACTTAAAAAATTCTGAATCCAGTTTTTATCTCTGTTTCCAGACTGACTTAAGTTTCGCAATCTAAGCATCCACGCCCACCTCCTGTGTTAAATTCTCCATTGTGATTGCCTACACCTTAATGTTGTCATTCTGTTGGCTAACACTCTCAACTCTCAGGTTGTGGATTCAGGTCCCACTCCAGGAAGTTCAGTAAAAATTCCAAATTGACATTCCTATTTCAGCGCTGAGGGGATGCTGCACTGTCAAACCTGCTGTCCTTCTGATAAGATGTTAAACTGGGGCCCTGTCTGCCCCTGGGGTGAATGCAAAGATCCTATGGCACTAACTTGAAGAAGAGCTGGAGAGTTCCTGGTCATTATCACATGCTGTTTGTGGGAATTTGCTGTGTGTAAATTAACTCTGGCATTTCCTCCATTAATTCAGTAACTAAACTTCAAAGAGTACTTCATTGGCTGTAAAACCCTTTAGGACATCCTGTGGTCATAAAAGGCGCTATATAAATGCAAGTCTTTCCTTTTGAGACAGCATTTCAAAGACTATGTTACGTCCACCAAATGTTTTAGTCTCCTGCCTCCTAACATCTTGTCTCCCTTTTGTATGTTTCTTCGTTTTTGGTTGTGTGAGCAAGTCTGACCAGGCCGGGTTTCCCTGTGAAGATGACAACGAACTGTTGCTGCCCTTGTGGTGAAGGTGGTGTTGGGTAAAGGATCCCAGCACACTGACTCGGTGCTGATGAAGGCAGTATGTGCAAGTTGCACCTCAGGTTGGGGTGTGCCACTGAGTGAACCTGGAGGACATGCTCTTTACATAGAAACATAGAAGCTAGAAGCAATAATAGGCCATTCGGCCCTTCGAGCCTGCTCCGCCATTTACTTTGATCATGGCTGATCATCAAATTCAATATTCTGATCTCCGTTCCCCCATATCCCTCGATCCCTTTACACCCAAGAGCTATATCTAATTTCCTCTTGAAATCAGACAATGTTTTGGCCTCAACTACATTCTGTGGTAGTGAATTCCACACATTCACCACTCTCTGAAGAAACTTCTCCTCACCTCAGTTCTAAAAGGTTTACCCCTTATCCTCAAACTATGAGCCCCTAGTTCTGGACTCCCCCACCATTGGGAACATTATTTCTGAATCTACCCTGTCTAATCCTGTTAGAATTTTATAAATTTCTACGAGATCCCCTCTCACTCTTCTAAACTCCAGCGAATATAATCCTAACCGACTTAGTCTCTCCTCATATGACAGACCTGCCGTCCCAGGAATCAGCCTGGTAAACCTTCGCTGTACTCCCTCTATAGCAAGGACATCCTTCCTCAGATAAGGACACCAAAACTTCACATAATACTCCAGGTGTGGCCTCACCAATGCCCTGTACAATTGCAGCAAAACATCCCTATCCCTATACTCAAATCCTCTCACTATGAGGATCCTCTTCTTTACTGCCTGCTGTACCTGCGCGCTTACTTTCAGTGACTGATGCACGAGGACACTAAGGTCTCATTGAGTATCCACCTCTCTCAATTTACACCCATTCAAGTAATAATCTGTCCTCCTATTATTGCTACCAAAGTGGATAACCTCACATTTATCCACATTATGCTGCATCTGCCATGCAGATACCCACACACTCAACCTGTCCAAATCATGCTGAAGCATCTCTGCATCCTCCTCACAGCTCACCCTCCCACCCAACTTTGCATCATCTGCAAATTTGGAGATAATACATTCAGTTCCCTCTTCATTAATATATGATGTGAACAGTTGGGGCCCTAGCACAGATCCCTGTGAAACCCCATTAGTCACTGCCTGCCAATCAGAAAAAGACCCATTTCCCTCCTTTCTTGCAACAATAGAGGCCATGGGGACTGGGAGATGCCATCAAGGGTAAACCTGGGTGATTAGTTGCAATGTCCCTTGTTGTCCATATATTAGCCATTGGGCGGCATGGTGGTATGGTGGTTAATATTGATGTCTCATAGCACAGGGACCCGGGTTCAATTCCAGCCTCGGGTGACCGTCTGTGTGGAGTTTGCACATTCTCCCCATGGCTGCATGGGTTTCCTCCGGGTGCTCTGATTTCCTCACTGTCGAAAGATGTGCAGGTTGGGTTGATTGACCATGCTAAATTGTCCCTTAGCATCCAAAAATGTGAGGGTTAGGTTGATTGGCCATGCTAAATTGCCCCTTAGTGTCAGGGGAATTGGAAGAATATATACGTGAGGTTACAAGGAAAGGGCCTGAGTGGGATTGATATTGGTGCAGGCTCGATGGACCAAATGCCCTCCTTCTGCACTGTAGACCATAAGACATAGGAGCAGAATTAGGCCACTCGGTCCAACAAGTCTGCTCCGCCATTCAATCATGGCTGATATTTTTCTCATCCCCATTCTCCTGCCTTTTCCCCGTAACCCCTGATCCCCTTATTAATCACTGCAGGATGTTTGAGCCTCTCAGTTGCAGTCCAGTAGAGGAAACACCAGTCTTCATAAACTCTCTTTATTTTCTGATTCAACTTCACATCCACGTCCAACACCCTGTGCCACCTGTAACCCCTTTATATATCCCGGTGAGTGCTGTTGAACAATTAAACATACAAATTAAATCTAAAGTGGAAGGCTGTAGTTAACCCCTTCCTAACAAGGGATTCTATGATAACCACGCCAACCGTGATGGAGGGAACAGACCTCCGGAGCGTTTGGCACAATAATGCTGAGGTAGGTAACAGATTGTTTTTTAAATGTATTTATTTATTGGACTCTACAGTAAATCATTGGGTTTGTGTTTTAAATAGCTTCGACAGAGCAGGTGCAGTGGTAGTTCCAAAGAAGTGAGTCACAGAATGGGACCATGTGTTTGTCTTGTGATTGCCTGTATAGTAATCTGATCTCAAGGAGATAGATCAATGAGCCCAGATCAACAACAGGAAGCACAGCAGGAGGGACCTGGGCCAGTGAGGAGGGGGCAAACTCTGTCCCCTTTTCACTCTCTGTCCCCTTTTTTTCTGGTATTTTTAGAAGCAGCAATAACATTTCACATCATGTGGCAGGCCTTGTGATTGGAGAGACCTTTTTGTTGGTCCCCTTTGGCTCACAGCTCATACGGAGAGTTTTTGAATGTACGCATCCCCCAAGTGAAATGATGAAATAAGTGAGATCTGCAGCAGCAGGTGGCAATGCCGGTAAAGCTCGGGTGTTTTCGCAGCTGCCCCTTTGCAACAAATTGCCTCACCTAGAAACGCGATCCAGAGAAAAATACATCTGTGGCTTTCATAATAGTTGCAATAACAAGCTAATTGGCCAGGTTAATTACAAAACAACTGAACCAACATTCCTTCTGCAGTTCAAAAAACTATAATCATTATTTTGGCCTGTTATAGGGTCTGATAATTGCTTGCCCTTTATTTAAGTTTTATTTTTAACTCAACTTGGCGTCCTAATTCCATGCCTGAAAGAACTGGCCTCAGGATTGTTGTGTGTTTGCGCCACATATTTCCAGGAGCAACCACATGTTGCAAGGTGGACTAAGCACTCTGATCTCAACATCATAGCACCACTTCCAGCTCATTCCCCAACCACTGCACATTCTGCCTGATGTCCTCAGTGCCTGCCTCTACTAAAGCATCCTTCCCGTAAAGATCCAGAATCAACTTGCATTTGTACCACACTTTTCAATGAGTTAAACATTCCTAGGTACTTCATCTGACAAGAAGTTAACATGGAGACATAGAAATTATAGAATCACTACAGTGCAGAAGGAGGCCATTTGGCCCAGCGGGCCTGCACCGATCACAATCCCACCCAGACCCTATCTCCGTAACCCCACGTATTTATCCACTTAGAATCATAGAAACCCTACAGTGCAGAAGGAGGCCATTCGGCCCATCGAGTCTGCACCGACCACAATCCCACCCAGGCCCTACCCGCTAATCCCTTTTTTTTACCCGCTAATTTACCCGCTAATCCCTCTAACCTACGCATCCCAGGACTCTAAGGGGCAATTTTTAACCTGGCCAATCAACCTAACCCGCACATCTTTGGACTGTGGGAGGAAACCGGAGCACCCGGAGGAAACCCACGCAGACACGAGGAGAATGCACAAACTCCACACAGACAGTGACCCGAGCATCGAACCCGGGACCCTGGAGCTGTGAAGCAGCAGTGCTAACCACTGTGCTACCGTGCCGCCCTACCGTGCTACCTTGATCCCCTGACACTAAGGGTCAATTTACCATGACCAATCCGCCTAACCTGCACATCTTCAGAGTGTGGGAGGAAACCGGAGCACCCGAAGGAAACCCACGCAGTCACGGGGAGAACGTGCAAACTCCACACAGACAGTCACACTGGGGAAGTGATGGCCTAGTGACATCATCACTAGACTATTAATCCAGAAACTCAGCGAATGTTCTGGGGACCCGGGTTCGAATCCTGCCAAGGCAGATGGTGGAATTTGAATTCAATAAAAAATATCTGGAATTAAGAATCTACTGATGACCATGAGACCATTGTCGATTGTTGTAAAAACCCAACTAATGTCCGTTAGGGGAGGAAATCTGCTATCCTTACCTGGTCTGGCCTAGATGTGACTCCAGAGCCACAGCAATGTGGTTAACTCTCAACTGCCCTCAGGTAACTAGGGATGGGCTATAAATGCTGATGTGGAGATGCCGGCGTTGGGCTGGGGTGAACACAGTAAGAGTTTTAACAACACCAGGTTAAAGTCCAACAGGTTTATTTGGAAGCAAATACCATTAGCTTTCGGAGCGCTGCTCCTTCGTCAGATGGAGTGGAAATGTGCACAGGGTAATACCAGAAGGGAGAAACTATCTTCCACTAAAAGAAAGAAAGTTAGCATGCAACTATAGCATGCATGAGAAAGCAAATGGCACACTGACCTTTATTGCAAGGGGATCAGAGTACAAGAATAAAGAAATCTTGCTACAACTGTATGAGGCTTTGGTGAGACCACTCCTAGAATATTGTCTGCTATTTTGGTGTCTATATTTAAGGAACGATATACTTGCATTGGAGGCAGTACCGCGAAAATTCGCTAGATTTGTCCATAGGATTGAAAGAGTTGTCCAATTTTGAGAGGCTGAGTCGATATTTTCTGGTGTTTAGAAGAATGAGAGGTGACCTCATGAAACATTCAAGAGTGTGAAGAGGCTTAACCGGGTGGATACTGAGGGACTGTTTTCTCTGGCTGGGGAATTTAGAACTTGAGGACACAGTCTCAGGACAAGAGGCCGATCCTTTAGGAACCAGATGAGGAGAAATGACTTCACACAAAGGATGGTGAATCTTTGGAATTCTCTACCCCAGAGGGTTGTGGGTTCTCCATTGTTGAATATATTTAAGGCCGGGACAGGCAGATTTTTGGTCTCTCAGGGAATTGAGGGATATGGAGAACGGGCAAAAAAGTGGAGTTGAAACCCAAGATCAGCCATGATTGGATTGAATAGTGGGGCAGGCTCAATAGGCCTACTCCTGCTCCTACTTCTTATGCTCTGATTAATTTAAATAGCGCCTTTCTCAACACCCTGCGCTTTTGCTGTAATTGGAGTACTTAATGAAATGTAGTCACTGTTGTAATGTAGCCAACTTGAACACAGTGCGTTCCCAACAACAACCAATAACCTGTTTTTTAATGTTAGTCATGGAATAACTATTGGCCAGGGCACTGGGAGGAACTCTCCTGTCCTTTACAAATAATATCACAGAATCTTAGAGGAGGGGGCTGAAGGGTGGATCAGTAAATTTGCTGATGACACCAAGATTGGTGGAGTAGTGGATGAGGTGGAGGGCTGTTGTAGGCTGCAAAGAGACATAGATAGGATGCAAAGCTGGGCTGAGAAATGGCAAATGGAGTTTAACCCTGATAAATGTGAGGTGATTCATTTTGGTAGGACTAATTTAAATGTGGATTACAGGGTCAAAGGTAGGGTTCTGAAGACTGTGGAGGAACAGAGAGATCTAGGGGTCCATATCCACAGATCTCTAAAGGTTGCCACTCAAGTGGATAGAGCTGTGAAGAAGGCCTATAGTGTGTTAGCTTTTATTAACAGGGGGTTGGAGTTTAAGAGCCGTGGGGTTATGCTGCAACTGTACAGGACCTTGGTGAGACCACATTTGGAATATTGTGTGCAGTTCTGGTCACCTCACTATAAGAAGGATGTGGAAGCACTGGAAAGAGTGCAGAGGAGATTTACCAGGATGCTGCCTGGTTTGGAGGGTACGTCTTATGAGGAAAGGTTGAGGGAGCTAGGGCTGTTCTCTCTGGAGCAGAGGAGGCTGAGGGGAGACTTAATAGAGATTTATAAAATGATGAAGGGGATAGATAGAGTGAACGTTCAAAGACTATTTCCTCGGGTGGATGGAGTTATTACAAGGGGGCATAACTATAGGGTTAGTGGTGGGAGATATAGGAAGGATATCGGAGGTAGGTTCTTTACGCAGAGAGTGGTTGGGGTGTGGAATGGACTGCCTGCAGTGATAGTGGAGTCAGACACTTTAGGAACATTTAAGCGGTTATTGGATAGGCACATGGAGCACACCAGGATGATAGGGAGTGGGATAGCCTGATCTTGGTTTCAGATAAAGCTCGGCACAACATCGTGGGCTGAAGGGCCTGTTCTGTGCTGTACTGTTCTATGTTCTAATCTTTCACATCTATCTGAGACTGCAGGTCTGCCCTTGGTTTAAGGTCTCATCTGAAAGATGGTACTTCCAACAATGCAGATCATCAGTAAAGTGATAGAAAGTGTCATGGGCAGTGCTATCAAGTGGCACTAACTCAGCCTCAGCTCACTGATGCTCAGTTTGGGTTCTGCCAGGGTCACTCAGCTCCTGGCCTCATTACAGCTTTGGTTCAAACATGGCCAAAAGAACTGAACTAAAGATGCGAGGTGAGAGTGACTGCCCTTGACATCAAGGCCGCATTTGACGAGTGAGGCGTCAAGGAGCCCGAGCGAACCTGGAATCAATGGGTATCAGGGGAAAACTCTCCGCTGGCTGGAGTCATACCTGGCACACAGGTAGCTGGTTGTGGTGATTGGAGGTCCATCATCTCAGTCCCTGGACATCACTGCAGGGGTTCCTCAGGGTAGTGTCCTCGGCTCGACAAACTTCAGCTGCTTCATCGATGACCCTGCGTCCATCATAAGTTAGAAGTCGGGGTGTTCGCTAATGATTGCAAAATGTTCAGCGCTGTTCACGACTCCTCAGATACTGAAGCAGTCCATGCCCAAAAGCAGAAAGACCTGGACAACGTTCAAGCTCGGGCTGACAAGTGGCAAGTTACATTCCTGCCACAGAAGTGCCAGACAATGACCATCTCCAGTAACAGAGAATTCAACCATCTCCCCTTAACATTCAATGGTTTTATCATCACTGAATCCCCCACTATCAACATCCTGAGGGTGGCCATTTATCAGAAATTTAACTAAACCAGCATTTAAATAATGTGGCTACAAGAGCAGGTCAGGGGCTGGCAATTCTGTGGCAAATAACTCATCTCCTGACTCCCAAAAGCCTGTCTGCCATCTACAAGACACAAACCAGGGGTGTGGTGGAATACTCTCCACTTGCCTGGATGAGTGTAGCTCTAACAACATTCAAGAAGCTCGATACCATTCAGAACAAAGTAACCTGCTTGATTGGCACCCTATCCATCACCTTAAATATTGACTCTCCATCACTGGCACACAGTGGCAGCCGTGTGTACCATGTACAAGATGCACTGCAGCGACTCACCAAATTCTCCTTAGACAGCACCTTCCAAAATTGCAACCACTACTGCCGAGAAGGGCATGGGAGGCAGAAGCTTGGGAACACTACCACCTGCAATTTCCCTCCAAGTCATCATGACTTCTGTCAGGATAACGGACCGCAGCTCTGAATTACGTACAAACATGTTGAACTCTTAAGTAAGACATGTATTTTTTACAAAAAGAACATACAAGCAAAAACTGGCTGAGAATACAAAGTAGCCACTTGCTGGAATTCCAATGTGGATTATACTCAGTCCTGAGAGAGATTTCGGAATGCCATATCTTATTCAGGCAGAGGTATTTCAAAGGAAGAGATGGAATGCAAAAACTGAACTGTAAATCTCCTGTGGAGATAATGAAAGCCAATTACCATCTCAGCAGAAACCATCTCCTGTGAGTTATATCCCCAGACTTGACTGTGTTTTCCCCCTTCCAGGAATACACAAGAAAAGGGATTAAATGCCAACTGCAACCCAGGTCTCTATGTGCGAGTCGGGCTAGTCTGACTTTCTAGTTTCACTGTGCTAGTGTGTGCTGTGAAGGTCGTAGCTGAAGAATATTCACTCCCCCCGCCCCCCGCCCCCCCACCCACACACACCCACACACACACACACACACACACACACACACACACACAGACTTGCAGGTACAAAATCTCACTCTCTCTCATCTCTGATTGCTGAAGAAAAGTCAGGTCAGCAAAGCTGCTGTCGAAAGGAAGCAGGGCAACACATTTCAGACAAGCCACAGACTGATTTGTATAACTTTTTCTAACTTTTATCTTTGGACTCATTTCTCATTTCTAACCTATGTGCTTTGCATGTCACATTTTTATTATTATTTTCACATTTTAGTAACTAATAAACTCACCCTTTCTTTAACTCAAGAAAGCCTGGTTAAATTGACTCCTTTTAATGTATTTGAATTGGGAAGGGTTAAAAGATTTTTAAAGTTTATTTATTAATCACACATTAACATTGCAATGAAGTTACTGTGAAATTCCCCGAGTCGCCACACTCCGGCGCCTGTTCAGGTCAATGCACCCTAACCAGCACGTCTTTCAGAATGTGGGAGGAAACCGGAGCACCCGGAGGAAACCCACGCAGACACGGGGAGAACGTGCAAACTGCGCACAGACAGTGATCCAAGGCTGGAATTGAACCCGGGTTCCTGGCGCTGTGAACCACTGCGCCACCGTGCCGCCCACCTAGCCTCAAAAGGAGACATTAGGACAGGTGACCTAAATCTTGGTCTAAGGGATAGTTTGTAAAGCGTGTCTTGGAAGAAAGAGAGAGAGTTAGAGAGGCAGAGAGGTTTAGAGAGAGAATTCCGGAGCTTCGGGCTGACGGCACAGCCGCCAATGGTGGAGCGATTAAAATCGAAGATGCTCAAAGGGCCCGGATTGGAGGAACGCAAAGATCACGGGCAGTCTTGGAGCTGCAGGAGGTTAGGACATGATGATAGTGGCCAAACTCCACTGTGTGCCTGAGAGCTCCGTGCAGCTATTCCCGCTGCAGTCAATTCCAAGCAAGTATGAAGGAGACCTCAAGATTTGCCACCAGAGAAACAGCATCTCTGAAGTTGCCATTCATAGAATCATAGAATCCCAAAAGGGAAGAAAGAGGCCATTCGGCCCATCGAATCTGCACTGACCACAATCCCAACCAGGCCCTATTCCTGTAACCACATGTATTTACGCTGCTAATCTCCCTGACACGAAGGGGCAATTGAGCATGGCCAATCAACCTAACCAGCACGTCTTTTGGACTGTGGGAGGAAATCGGAGCATCCAGAGGGAACCCACGCAGACATGGGGAGAACGTGCAAACTCCACACAGACAGTGACCCGAGGCTGGAATTGAACCCAGGTCACTGGCACTGTGTGGCAGCAGTGCTAACCCATTGTGCCACTTTCAGACAGTAGATTTCAGATCACAGCAACTTAACGTGTAAAAAATATTTTCTTATCTTCCCTCTGGTTTTGTTTGCAATCATCTTAATTACTCTACTTAATTAGGGCTGTAAAGCTTTATATGTTCAATTGCATGCCATTACTCAGCCAAGAGCAGTATTCCATTATTTATATCATTGAATAATTGACATTGTCCAAAATTCTGCTTCAACCAGGCACCTAGTCCTATTCACCCATCACCCCCTGTGCTCCCGGACCTACACTGGTTCCCAGTTAAGCAATACCTCAATTTTAAAATTCTCATCCTTGTTTTCAAATCCCCAATGCACTCTCCCCACAGCCCCTCTCTTATCTCTATATCTCCTCCAGCCCCACAACCAGTGGAGTGGCATGGTGGCACAGTGGTTAGCATCGCTGCCTAACAGCACCAGGGACCCAGGTTCGATTCCAGCCTCGGGTCACTGTCTGTGCGGAGTCTGCACGTTCTCCCCGTGTCTGCGTGGGTTTCCTCCAGGTGCTCCAGTTTCCTCCCACACTCCAAAGATGTGTAGGTTAGGTGGATTGGCCATGCTAAATTGCCCCTTAATGTTCAAAAGATATGTAGGTTAGATGGAATAGCCATGGTAAATGGGTGGGGTTATGGGCAGAAGGGAGGGTCTGGGTGGAATGCTCTTTCGGAGAGTTAGTGCAGATTCGATGGGCCAAGTGGCTTCTCTCTGCACTGTGGGGATTGTGTGGTTCTAACCCATCTGCATTCCTCTCAGTCCAGGCTCCTGAGCATCCCCTGATTTTAATTGCTCTACTATAGGGTTGCCAACTCTGGCTGGACATGTCCCAGGAGATGCCAGTGGCAGTGACGTCACAGAAAGCTGGCAGCGTGGCGTGAGTGGGTTTTAAGGGAGCATGAGAGAGAGAGAGGAAACTTTGATTAGACAAACAGGACAAATTTGCAATTTTGCACCGAGGGTGAATAACGATTAAAGTTTAGAGATTTTAAAAAGAGCTTTATCGACTCTGAAGCAGCTCGATCTGACACTGTGGTTTCAAACTGGAATATTAAAAGCTGAGGAGAAAGTGAATGCTTTTTCTCTCTCTATCTACTTTTAATGAAAAGATGTGAGCTGACGTGATCTGAATCCCGCTTGCTCCAATCACGCTTGGACAGACATTCACTGCTTACGCCCTATCCCTTAATGAAATTCACAGAATTTTCATAGAGCCATTGAATCCCGACAGTACAGAAGGAGGCTATTCGGCCAATTGAGTCTGTATCGACTCTCTGACAGTGTTTTACCCAGGCCCTCTCCCCTGCTCTGTCCCTATAACCCCACACATTTACTATGGCCAATCCCCCTAACTTATCTTTGGAGTGTGGGAGGAAACTGGAGCACCCGGAGGAAATCCACACAGACACGGGGAGAATGTGCAGACAGTGACCCGAGGCTGGAATTGAACCCGGGTCCCTGGCACTGCGACGCAGCAGTGCTAACCACTGTGCCACCCCGAACTTCACCAATGCCATCGCAACTTGCCAAAGTCCTAGCCAATGGGATTCCTCCTGACTTTTGTTTCCGGTTTAAGCTTTGAATTGGACTGGGTGGCATTTAGCCAAATGTGATGTCACCACATGGCAATGCCTCATGATGGGATGTTATAATTTCTTCCACTTCTACTGGTGACTGGAGGTCCAGCTGTGACTCAGAAGTACAAATTATGAGACTGAGTTGCTTAAAGTATCATTTTAAAATCTCCTGGCTTTCTTTCTTTGATGTGGAGATGCCGGCGTTGGACTGGGGTAAGCACAGTAAGAAGTCTCACAACACCAGGTTAAAGTCCAACAGGTTTATTTGGTAGCAAATGCCATAAGCTTTCGGAGCAATGCTCCTTCGTCAGATGGAGTGATCTCTGAGACCACTCCATCTGACGAAGGAG
The DNA here is from genome assembly GCF_964213995.1 of Mustelus asterias. Lineage (NCBI taxonomy): Eukaryota > Metazoa > Chordata > Chondrichthyes > Carcharhiniformes > Triakidae > Mustelus > Mustelus asterias. The sequence goes on from NC_135807.1 coordinate 135,538,943, forward strand.
CTGTGAGACTTCTTACTGTTTCTTTCTTTGGCCACTGGGAGACTGATGTTGATTCTGGCGGATTCCCAGGCATTCCGGGAACCCAACTCCAACCATTGGTGTGCCTACCAGATCAGCCACGTTGCGGTTCAAGAAGGTGGCTCACCATCACCTTCTCAAGGGCAAGTAGAGACGAAGAACAAATGCTGCCCTTACCAGTCACACTCACATCCCATGAAACAATTAAACAGATGACCGGTGGCTGTGCCTTTAACTGCCTCAGCTCGAAACTCTGGAATTCCACCCCGCCCGCCCCCCCCACCCCCCCCCCCCCCCCCCCGCCCTCCAGCTCCCACCACTCCAGTGGCACGGTGATACAATGGTTAGCACTACTGCCTCACAGCGCCAGGAACCCAGCCTTGGGTGACTGTCAGTGTGGAGTTTGCACATTCTCCCTGTGCCTGCGTGGGTTTCTTCCGGGTACTCTGGTTTCCAGCCACAATCCAAAGATGTATAGGTTAGGTGGATTGGCCATGCTAAATTACCCCATTGTGTCCAAAGCTGTATAGGTTAGGTGGATTAGCCATGTTAAATTGCCCCTTAGTGTCCAAAGATGTGTGGGTTAGGTGAATTGGCCATGCAAAATTGCCCCATACTGTCCAATGATGTGCGGGGTTAGGTGGATTGGCCATGTTAAATTGTTCCTTAGTGTCCAAAGATGTGTAGGTTACGTGGATTGGCCATACTAAATTGCCCCTTAGTGTCCAAAGGTATATAGGTTAGATGGATTGGCCATGCTAAGTTGCCCCTTAGCGTTCAAAGATGTGCATGTTAGGTGGATTAAAGTTAAAGTTATTTATCAGTGTCACAAGTACGCTTATATTAACATTGCAGTGAAGTTACTGTGAAAATCCCCTAGTTGCCACACTCCGGCGCCTGTTCGGGTACACTGAGGGAGAATTTAGCATAGCCAATGTACCTAACCAGCACGTCTTTCGGATTTGATGAAGGAGCAGCGCTCTGAGAGCTCGTGATTCCAAATAAACCTGCTGGACTTTAACCTGGTGTCGTGAGACTTCTTACTGTCTTTCAGACTACGAGAAGAAACCAGAGCACACGGAGTAAACCCACGTAGACACGTGGAGAATGTGCAGACTCCACACAGAGAGTGACCCAAGCCGGGAATTGAACCTGGGTCCCTGGAGCTGTGAGACAGCAGTGCTAACCACTGTGCCACCATAGTAGATTAGTCATAGTAAATGGATTACAGGGTGGGGGAAAGGACCTGGGTAAAATAATGTCTAGAGTCCAGTACAAGCTTGATGGGCCGAATGGCCTCCTTCTGCACTGTAGGGATTCTATGAAATCCCTATCCCTCCTCCATTCAGACACTCCCTAAAATCTACCTCTACAGCCAAACTTTGGTTCAGCTGTCAAACTTTCCCCCATTCTCTTTGGGACGTTTATTGCGTTAAAGTCGCGACGTAAATACAAGGTTGTTACATTTCAGCAACAGAAGGGCTTATTACTCAGTCAACAAATCCCCCAGATCTGATGCCAGATGACACCCAGCGTCCTAAACTTCTACTCCCTCTCTGTCAGTTTAGATTCAACCTCAATCCCAGCTGCTGAAATGATGTTTGTGAGCTCCCAACACCGCTGACCTCTCCTAGTCAATAACAAATTCGTGGAAGCTGGAGGATGAAGGCTAGGTAACATAGTCCAGTGGAGGAGGAGGGATGGGTTTGTTGTGGGAGTTTGTAATATTGCCTAGGTTCTCCCCCCCCCCCCCCCCCCTGTTATTGTGCAAACCGCGAGCAGATCACACTGTTCCAGAGGCTGGAAACAACAATGTGTCATGTGAACAAGCGGCATGGTTTGGGATTGCACTGTGCAATCTGACCTGGTTGGGGGTGGCGGGGGAGGGTGGGGAGAGGAGGCGGTGCCACCGCTCTCTTCCGGCAACAAAGGAGCTCAATAAATAGGAGGCTGCTGAAACTGTGCGGCTTCCAAAGAAACAGAGAGAGAGAGAAGAGCACAACATAGCAGAATTACAAAGCCACAGGAGGATCCAAAATAAGGAGCAGGCAAAGCTCAAGCGGAGAGAGCAGAAGCAGCAAAACAGAGGAAGAGATCAGAACACTTGAGAGGGAAACAGGCGGATGCACAACTGAACAAAATAAAAGCATCTCGGTTTGAAGGAGCAACAGTGTAGTTGCGAAAAGTTCAGATCTGACGCTATTTTATTGGCAACAACAAGCAGTAACTGTAGCAATCGCGGCAACTTCTCTTCCTTGTTCTGAAGATGCCGTTTTTGGGACAGGATTGGAGGTCCCCCGGCCAGAGCTGGATCAAAACTGACAACGGCTGGAAGAGATCCAACGATGAGACAAACAATAATGTAACGCCGCTCAACAGGTTAGTTACCTTGCAACCTCCACTCACACAGACACACACCCTCAACTCAACCCCAGGATAAACTACTGCGAGAACTTCCTGAGTTTCTTTGTATCTTTATTTTATTTTCAAGACATTTCTTGTCATTTAACAGGACATAGATTGAACTTTTTTTATTAAAAAAGTCTCTAAATTCGAACTTTGATCCCACTATTAGTGGAGAGGGAGGGAGGGAGGGAGTTATTCTGGTGAGAGTTGGGGTGTTAAAATGCTATCACTAACAGGATAGAGGAAATGAGAGTGGAGGAAACAGCATAGGGGAATTGGGGGGGGGGGGGGGGCGCGAAACAAATTGGTTTTAAAATCAGGGAGAAAGAACAGTGTGACAGTTACCTGCATGTCTGAAAGTAAACACACACTTTCAGAGTCTGAGATCTTGTGATGAAAAATAATAAACACAAAACCTGGGGCTTCTAATTATGGGTTCAACAAAGTATCTATTCTTAGGCGAAATTGTGAGTGTACATTGTGTCCTAAAGGATTCTGGAGAAATGTTGTAGCAGATTAGGGTTTTTTTTTACTCTGGGGGATGAGGTTTGCAGTCCAGATTTCTGTTGTAATAAAATTGTGGTTTGGGTCTGAAAGGACACTGAGAACGTCACTTTTTTTTTGAGATGTCACAGTTGAACAGCTGGGTAAACCAAACAGATCCCAGTGACAGATCAAAGCAAAATACTGCCGATGCCAGAATCTGAAACACAAACAGAAAAATGCCTTAAGAAAAAGTTATCCTGTATCTTAGATTCCCTTCTGTTTGGGTTTTCTGGGAAATAGTGTTGATGAAGGACAATGTACTGTCCATTTACTGTACTGTTCTTGTGTAGGGCTCAAACAAGCACCTCTTGTCCCCCATTGTGTGAAACCTGTTGTCTGCCCTCCTCTCCCTGTGACCTGACAATTCCTGATCTTTACAACACCCACGTTAATAATAAGCTGCCAGAGCAATTGAGTGACAGTTGCTGTTGTCCTGGCGGACATAGCCTGTTGTCATTCCAGGTTTCCGGGAGAGAGTTGGATTAGTGGGATGGCGAGGTTCTTGGTGAAGGGGGCGAGGAGAGTGGCCAGACAGCTGACGTTTGACACTCCCCCCAGAGTCAGCTCAGATGGTTGGTGTCAGCAGACTCTAGTCGGCATGGGTGGCATTTGTCGGGCATATCTGACCCATGTCCAGACACGTCCTCGTTCCGACACAGATCAGGAGGCAGGGATGAGGCATTGGGGCATTCGAAAGAAACGGCCAGACAAGTACTGGAGTTTGGATCTGGGATAAAAGCAAAACACATACAAAAGCTGGAAATCTGGACTAAAATGCTGAAAAGACTCAGCAGATCTGGTGGAATCTTATTGGGAGAGAAACAGAGCTAACATTTCGAGTCTGTAGATTCCAGATTCCATCAGATCTGGAATCTTTTTGGGATTCAAAGTCAACACTAACAGCACCAACTTGCATTTATATGGCACATTTAACATGCTGCTTCATAGGAGCGTTATCAAATGAAACGTGAGCCCTGGGCCGTATAAAGAGATATTGGGACAGGTGACTGGGAGCCTGTTCAAAGAGGTAGGTTTTAAGGGGCTTCTTAAAGGAAGAGAGAGACATGGCGAAGTTTTGAAAAGGAATTCTAGAGCTTCCTGTAGCTGGGCAACATAAACTGAGGATGCACAACGAGTGCAGGTATCTTGGAGGGTTCTGGATGCACAGATATCTGCACTTACTAAGTGAGCCACAGGGGAACAAACACATGATGTTAAATCTCTGACATGTCCAAGCAACCCATCCACCATCTTAAACGTTGATTTCTTCCAGCACTGGCTCACAGTGGCAGCAGTGTGCATCATCTACAAGATGCACTGCAACAACTCACCAAGGCTCCTTCAACACTGCCTTCTAAACCCATCACCTCTACCGCCTAGAAGGACAAGGACAGCAAATGCATGGGAACACCACCACCTGCAAGTTCCCCTCCAAGCCACTCACCATCCTGACTTGGAAATATATCTCCGTTACCTCACTGGAACAAAATCCTCAAACTCCCTTCCTAACAGCACTCTGGGTGTACCTACACCACACGCACTGCAGCGATTGAAGAAGGCGGCTCACCACCACCTTCTCAAGAGCAATTTTTAAAAAATACTTTTCCAATTCAATCAAATCAAATCCAATTCAGAGTCTCAACAAGTTGAGATATTTCAGATCCAGGCTGACAAGACAGGGCGAGCAACCAAACCACCCTGTCCTGGGCCTGATCTACATGAGCCAAGCTGATTGGAGAAAGGGGAGGTTCCTCCTCCAAGACTTGATCTCATTTGCATCTTAGCCAAAAGGCCGAGATGCCACTTTTAAAATTGCTTCATATGAAACATATGAAGCTTCAGTGTAACCTAATGACCTCAACCAAGTGCGGCCGACCATGGGCTGCTGACCATACTACACTTGATCTTAGCCAAAAGGCCGAGAAGCAATTAAAGATAGGCAATAAATGCTGGGCTAGTCAGTGATGCTCATGTCCCCAAGAACATATACAGTATATTGCCATATGATACCCTTTCATGTTGATTCTAAAGTGTTTAAGACATTACTTTTGAAGTTTGGCTGCTTTTTTGACTTTTCCAAAGATTTCTGAATTATCTTTTGTCTTGATAAAAGTCATCAAACACAAGCAGTGTTTACAGAACATGCTGGAGTCCATTCCTAACTCAATGGGGTGGAGAACTCTCACTCTGTATCATACCAAAACATTCAAATATTTTCTCAAGATGATTAATTTTCCCCACATTTATTTTGGCCAACGCATCGTAGATCTGCGCAGCAAGCTTGTTTACTCTGAGGCACTGCATCCTGGGAAAGTGATGCTGCAAGTGTAAACATACTCGGGACGGCATTGTGGGGGAGGGAGTAATTCATAGCCGGAGAGGGGGGGAGGGTAACTTTAAAATCAGTGCCAGGCCTTTCAGGGGTGACGTGAGGAAGCACTTCTTCAGTGGTGAAAATTCTGGAACTCTCTCCCCGCAACAAGCTGGAGGTTAAATGAAAACAGCAGAACTGAGATTGATAGATGGTTGTCGGATATGACTATCAAGGGTTATGGAACCCAGATGGCAAGATGGAGTTAAGATAGGGGTCGGCCATGGTTTGATTGAATGGTCGATGTAATGGGCTGGAGGGGCTGAATGGCCTGTTCCTCAGGTGAGGGGAGTCTGGCAGTTTACATAATGAGTGACAGGATTTAAATTGGTTGGCGAGGACTGATTGGTCATCAAATCATTCTTTGAAAGCAGTTGTTTCCTTTCATTCCCCCTGCTCCCTCCTCAAACGCGCAGCATGCCAGTCTGTGCTGCTTTCCTTGACACTGGCTGGCTGGCTGCCAGGGAGCCAGTTTACAGACTGCCGCTGAACATCTTTCAAACGTCTCTCTCGAAGCAGCTTCCAGCTAGTCACTCTGGGTAAGTGTAGGGTGGGAAGAGTTGGCTGGGGCTGGCCTGGGACGACCTGTAGGTGCAGCTTTCGTTTTGCATTCTCTACCCTCCAGGGCGACGTTTGTTTTTCAAATCCTACTGAGCTCACTCTACAGACATGGGACGCTCTCAGTCAGGCCACAGATCAATGTTATAAATAACTTGCGTATGGTTGCCTGTTTCAGAGCCAGTTTCCTCTGCTGAATGGTATCGTGCGGCTACAGATTGTCATGTCGGTTCAGAACCTTGAACTTCCCCCATCATAACACTAAAAAAAAAGTGCTAAAGATTATTTAAACTGTAAGACCTTCGAGTCAGAGTTCCCAATGTTTAGAAGAGTTGAAATTGGTTCTGTTTTAGCTCAGGATTAATTAGAATTTAGATTATTCAGCCCAACAAACCCACAGCAGTCTCCTCCCACTCCTCCTCACCTCACCCCATCAGCCTATTCCTTTCTCCCTCACGTGTATAGCGTGACTTGCAAAGCCATCGTCTCTTAATGCAAACTTCTGTCATTCCACAGAACAATTGCTTCCAATCTATAGACTGCGCCAGTGTGCAATTTCATCCCCTTCTATTGTATGTCAGATTCTAAGGTAACAGTGGGTGTAACTTGTAGGAACCAAGCCTTGTCAAAACAGAACTGAATTCATCGGCACACAAAAGGTAATTTGGTGGCGACGAGACAATAGCAAAAGAAAATACACATTGAAGCCAGCTCTGAAATGGAGTTGGTTCGAGAGAGGGCGGAAACCCACAGAGGTGACATTCAATCCTTTTACGACTACGAAGCGGCTTGGATTAGTAGTCAAACTGGTTTAAGAAGTTTTATATTAGTTGGAGTGAGGTTCAGCATTGCTAACTGAGCAGGATGAGGCCCATAGGGAGCATAGATACCAGCAGGGGGTTGGCTTGGCAGTGCAACTGTAGACGTAGTCTTGGAGGTTTGGTCACATGACCTCCTGCCGCCAACTGCCCTGCCCCCACACGCCTGCCATTGGTAATGTGACCTGTTCATTGCTCATTGTGTACATCGTGGGCCTTCCTCAGGCCCAACGGAAAGCAATAAGACTTCACGTTATCCAACTGAGTGATTTTCGACTGTCAAGTCAAACAGGCTTCTTTGCCATCTCCGATATTCTTCGAGCCAATCGATAGAAATGTTCAAAGACAGTGAAAAAAACACCAATTTTTTTTCCCTATGTCCCTTTTCTGGGTTGTCCTGGAGACGTATCTTCAATCGCTGGAGACACGATTCCTGGAGGGCTGACAACCCTAGGTTGGTCAGACTCCCTGTTCCTGGGCAGTGAATTCTATGCAATTCTTTGTAGCTGTACATCTTCAACTTGAGGAAGCTTTGAGACGAGTGTAAGATCTCCCATTCCCTGTAGGTTCTGCCCGATCAAACTTCGCTCCACGCCCTTGTTTGGAACTGGAGAAAGCAGGCCGTGGTTTTTGTATTCTGCGCACCGTTCCTCCCCCACAGAGCAATGCGGGAAATAAAATGTCAATGCGTTTCCATTTCCTCATCGTGGCCTGAAGCAGAACACATTTCCTTCTGAGTAATGAGTCATGTTTTGTGTTGTCCTTGCAGTACAGTTCATGTTTGACATTTGTCTCTCCAGTTTCTGTGACGAGGAGGAGTTTAATAAGGAGAACTTTTTGAACAGTGTTGGGTATGACATGATGACAAAGAAGAGAAAGAAGGACTTGCTGAATAACAACACAAAGATCCAATGTGAGTTTCCGCTGACTGAGGCCATTTCAAAATGTTAAAAATTGCTAACCTCTTTAAGGCATGACTTTTATCTTCCTAACCCATCCTTTGAGAATGTGCTATAATTTCGTCTTTGGGAAATTGTGATCACTCCCAGGAATTGCATGGGGAATCACTGATTGACCTCCCTGTAAGACTCATTGAATATGAGCTCCTTGGGGATTGGTAATTAACTCACCAGGTGGAACCATGCTCTGTATAAAGCAAGACCATGAGTGGGCCCATTATTCCATTGTCCCAGTTGGGACCTGTTTGTGATCACCAATGGGCTGGTGGTTTTTGCTTTACTTTACTTTATGCAGTAAAACACTGTTCCTTTACAGCCAACTCCTGGAGTTATTATAAAAATGTTCCACTTATTGGAGTCTCCCATAATAGCAATGGGAGTGGGTGCAATGCTCATCCTCATTGGAGAAATATTGAGCATATTAGATTATAAGACCATAAGATATAGGAGCAGAATTAGGCCATTCGGCCATCGAGTCTGCTCTGCCATGCAATCATAGCGGATATGATTCTCATCCCAATTCTCCTGCCTTCTCCCCATAACCCTTGATCCTCTTATTAAGCAAGAACCTATCTATCTCTGTCTTAAAAACACTCAATGACCTGGCCTCCACAGTCCTCTGTGGCAATGAGTTCCATGGATTCACCACCCTCTGGCTGAAGAAATTCCTCCTCATCTCAGTTTTAAAGGAGCGTCCCTTCACTCTGAGGTTGTGGCCTCAAGTTCTAGTCTCTTCCACTAGTGGAAACATCCTCTCCATGTCCACTCTAACTAGGCCTCTCAGTATTCTGTAAGTTTCAATTAGTTCCCCCCTCAGCCTTTTAAACTACATTGAGTATAGACCCAGATTCCTCAACTGCTCTTCATATGATTCCTGGGATCATTTTTGTGAACCTCCTCTGGACCCCCTCTAAGGCCAGCACATCCTTCCTTAGGTCTGGGGCCCAAAACTGCTCACAATACTCCAAATGGGATCTGACCAGAGCTTTGTACAGCTTCAGCAGTACATCACTGCTCTTGTATTAATAGGGTATTCTTTTGTTAGATGTTCAGTTTGAAGAAAAGGAACTTGCATTTACTCAGCACCTCAGATCATAGCAAAGTGCATTCAGTGAACTATCTTGATGTGGTCACTTGTGGAATGTAAAAAACATGCCTGTCTATTGTAAATAGCAATGTGATAATGGCCAAGTAACCATCCAGTGTTGTCTATCAAACTATCACCTCAAGCCATTGCAAACAGCGAAGATGGTGTGGCTAAGTTGGTAGCGCTCTTGTCTCTGAGTTGGAAGGCCCTGGTTCAAATCCCGCTCTGGGATTTGATGGGCAGGAAAGGAGTGTTCCTGGAATAAAAGCAGATTGCTGTGGATGCTGGAATCTGAAACAAAAACAGAAAATGCTGGAAAATCTCAGCAGGTCTGATAGCATCTATGGAGAGAGAATAGAGCCAATGTTTCGAGTCTGGATGATCCTTCGTCAGAGCCATTCAGGCTCAATATGTTAACTCCTGAGAGAGTGCTGCACTGTCAGAGATGCTGCTTTTATGTGAGACATCGAATTGAGACCCTGCCTGACTTCTCAGCTTCTGTGGGACTGTTTTGAAGAAGTGCAGGGGAGTTCTTTGCAGTGTCCCGGTCAATATTTATTTCCCAACCAACGTCGCAGAAGTATTTTATCTGGTTGCTGTTTGTGGGAGCTTGCTGTGCACAAATTTGCTGCCACATTTCCCTAGATCACAGTAGTTCTGCACTTCAAAAAACATTTTATTTTCTGTAAAGTTTAAAGAGAAATCCTGAATGGTGCTATACAAATGCAAGTTCTTTGCTATTTTCACTGTGGAATTGTCATGTGAAATATGTATTGTTGACATTTTCTCTACCTCCCAGTAGGTATATAGTCAGGGATGGATATGGAGCTGTCCCAGGGAGGCAGTACTGATTCTGTTGACCTTAGCTAAAAATGTTTCAAATCTCCTGACAGATTAGACTGATGGGATTACGTCAATGTTTTTGCGTCTTTGCCACCCTGAGATAAGATTGCTGCTGTCATCTCCGGTGCAGGGGGAGGGAGAAGATAAACAGGTTGCTCTCGGGGGAGGGTTAAGTGTCTGGTTTATCAGGCCTGCATCTGTCTGCTGGGTCATAGGCCTGGATCGTCCCCGGAGCTGCTCCCATTCTACCATCACCACTACTTCACCAGAGGTACGGTGAGAACTCTGGTTATGAAGTGACAGCCTGGAAACTCCAAGGATATTCCTGCTGAGGTGTTTTCAGTATCGAGGCCATGGTTGGAATTTTCCAACCGTTCACGCCATCGGGATTTTCCCATCCCGTTGCAGTGAACGGAAACGTGGCTTTTTGCCAAATTCTCCGATTTTGCTGCCGCGGGAGCGTGGGGTGAACGGGCGGTAAGATCGCGTCCCATACGTAGCATTTACAGCTCAGAAACAGGTCATTCGGCCCAACTGGTCCATACTGGTCTTTATATTCCTCACGTCTAAAACTAGAGGGCATAGGTTTAAGGTGAGAGGGGAGAGATACAAAAGTGTCCAGAGAGGCAATTTTTTCACACAGATGGTGGTGAGTGTCTGGAACAAGCTGCCAGAGGTAGTAGTAGAGGCGGGTACAATTTTGTCTTTTAAAAAGCACTTAGATAGTTACAGGGGTACGATGAGTATAAAGGGATATGGGCGAAATGCGGGCAATTGGGATTAGCTTAGGGGTTTTTAAAAAAACGGGCAGCATGGACAAGTTGGGTCGAAGGGCCCGTTTCCATGCTGTAAACCTCTATGACTCTATGACGAACTTCTTCCCACCTCCCTCTGTCTCACCCTTTCAGCATATCATCCTTTCTCCTTCATGTACTTATCTCGTTTCCTCTTCAAAGTATCTAAAATATTTACCTCAACTACTCTCTGCGGGAGTGAGTTCCATGTTCTCACCGTTCTCTGGGTAAAGAAGTTTCCCCTGAATTCCCCATTGGATTTATTTGTGACCATCCTATAATTATGGCACTTGGTTCTGATCTCCACTGCCAGCGGAAACATCTTCCCCATGCCTTACCATATCAAACCCTTTCAAAATTTAAACGGCCTCTCTCTCTCGGGCTTAGCAAAGAACAAAGAACAAAGAACAATACAGCACAGGAACAGGCCCTTCGGCCCTCCAAGCCCGCGCCGCTCCCCGGTCCAGGATTGAATCCTGAATCCAGGATCCCCACCCAATTTTCCAGCCTATCTACATACCAATATCCTATCCACCGAGCTGTCCCTCACAGCTACGATGCTTTGTTCATTACAACCTATTAACTTACCCCCACCCCCCCATTCCAGACCATGTGATCTCCAGGGAGAGGCGAAAACCCAGAGTGAAAAACCCCAGGGCCAATATGGGGAAAAAAAAATCTGGGAAATTCCTCTCCGACCCCCTGAGGCGATCGAAACGAGTCCAGGAGATCACAATGGCCCCGATCGGAAAATGCTTCCCAACCCTAGTCATTTCCACTTCCACGAACACCATATGAATCCCCTGCCCCCGAGACAGGTTCCCAACTATCCGCAGTCTCACTCTGTACTGGCACCAGCAAGATGATCGTAGAATGAAGCCTTGAAACGAGAAACCAGGAACAATTAGCCCGCGCCGCTCCCTGGTCCAAACTAGATCACTCTTTTGTATCCCTCCATTCCCACTCCGTTCATATAGCTGTCTAGATAAGTCTTAAACGTTCCCAGTGTGTCCGCCTCCACCACCTTGCCCGGCAACACATTCCAGGCCCCCACGACCCTCTGTGTGAAATATGTCCTTCTGATATCTGTGTTAAACCTCCCCCCCTTCACCTTGAACCTATGACCCCTCGTGAACGTCACCACCGACCCGGGGAAAAGCTTCCCACCGTTCACCCTATCTATGCCTTTCATAATTTTATACACCTCTATTAAGTCTCCCCTCATCCTCCGTCTTTCCAAGGAGAACAACCCCAGTTTCCCCAATCTCTCCTCATAACCAAGCCCCTCCATACCAGGCAACATCCTGGTAAACCTCCTCTGTACTCTCTCCAAAGCCTCCACGTCCTTCTGGTAGTGTGGCGACCAGAACTGGACGCAGTATTCCAAATGCGGCCGAACCAACGTTCTATACATCTGCAACATCAGACCCCAACTTTTATACTCTATGCCCCGTCCTATAAAGGCAAGCATGCCATATGCCTTCTTCACCACCTCTCTTTTTCAGACAAAAGGCCTGTTCTGCTTTCCCTGATAGTTATAACCTGGTGTCATCCATGTGGATCTCTGAATGTACCAAAGGTAGACAATTCAAAGAGGTTTCTGGTTAGGCTCTTATGGTTTCATAGAATCTGCAGTGCAGAAGGAGGCCATTTGGCCCATCGAGCCTGCACCGACAACAATCCCACCTAGTCCCCATCCCCATAGCCCCACTTTTTACCCTGCTATTCCCCCTAACACTAAGGGGCAATTTAGCATGGCCATTCCTCCCGCACATCTTTGGAGTGTGGGAGGAAACCAGAGCACCCAGAGGAAACCCACGCAGACAAGGGGAGAACGTGCAAACTCCACACAGACAGTGACCCAAGGCTGGAATTGAACCCGGGTCCCTGGCGCTGTGAGGCAGCAGCGCTAACCACCATGTCAAAGGGCCAGCATAGGCAAGGTGGCCTGAATGGCCTTATTCAGTGCTGTAACATTCTGTGGTACTTTATTTAAATTTTGTTCATGATTTTTTTTTTGCCTGGGTTAACCTGACCCACAAAATCTTAAACTGATTCACCTACCAACCAAACACAGCCTTATATGCTGAAATACTTGATTCAGATATTTGTGGGTTTTTCCAGACTGTAATAAAAGGAATGGAAAGATGAATGTTGACTTTCTTTAAAGATTAAATTGTTTAGTATGATAGTCTATAAATCCCAAGTGATAGCAGAATGTTCCCTTCTGTGCAGACTGACAGACGTGATATAAACTCTCAGCCAATACAGCTGCTGCTGCATTGAATAATCATTGCAACAGGAAGTTGGATAACATGTACAAAGGGATTGAAGGTGACCGGGTTAGAAATAGATTGCCGAATATGCGACAATTCACACATGGTTGTTCTATGATGAGCCATCTGGTGGATCCAGTTGGTCAGAGTTGCATTGGTGGCTTGGAATCATTAAATGGTTACAGCGCAAAGGAAGGCCATTCAGACCATTGAGCGATGCCGGTTCTCGGCAGGAGCAACTCAGCTAGCACCGCCCCCCTCCCCACCCCCGCCGATCGTGATTGGTCAAGCTTTGTCAGGGCGGCACAGTGGTTAGCACTGCTGCCTTACAGCACCAGGGACTCGGGTTCGATTCCGGCCTCGGGTGACTGTGTGGAGTTTGCACATTCTCTCCGTGTCTGCGTGGGTTTTCCTCCGGGTGCTCCGGTTTTGTCCCACAGTCCAAAGATGTGTGGGTTAGGTTGATTGGTCATGCTAAATTGACCCTAGTGTCATGGGGATTAGTAGGGTTACAGGAATAAAGCCTGGGTGGGATTGTCACCGGTACAGACTCGATGGGCCGAGTGGCCTCATTCTGTACTGTAGGGATTCTGTGATCTTTGAGGGTTTACTTGTGGTCAGTAACATGAATTGTTTGGAGAGAGTGGGGCAGTGGTAGGGAGGGGCTGTGCATGACCTGGAGGGAATGGGCTTGATGAGGTGAGACACTGTAAAAGCAGAGCTTGAGGGCAAGGGCAGGCCGTTCAGCCCATCGAACGTCATAACCTTGGAAAATTTAGCATTGTTGACTGAATTTCTCCAGAGCTACACAGATAAGCAAAATAATTCGAGACTTGCCGATGATGGTGAATAGATGTGTATAGTTATACTGCAATGTTTAACAGTTACTGGGAACAAATGTTCAGATACATGTTGCTTTAAAATCAAATGGGACTTTTGAGTATTTGCTTAGGCTATTATTGCAGTCACCAAATAACGGCCACTATTTTCACTTTTACCCTTAGATTTCCACCAAGAGACTTGGATTTCTGTTCACAAAGGAAGCACCAAAGAGGTGAGTGACATTGGGATATATCAGTGAACAGAGTGTATTTTCCAATCCTGCATTAATCAGACCTCCACCAACAATATTGATAGCCTTTTCCTTCTCTTCCAGCGTCACGGATATTGCACCTTGGGTGAAGCATTTAACCGTTTAGACTTTTCGAGTGCCATTCTTGATTCCAGACGATTTAATTATGTTGTGAGGGTAGGTGCTCTTTACAATTCTGTTGTGGTTGAGTTTTGCTTTGGTGGGTTCTTTCCGCCGTGTCTCGATGGACAGCACTCTGAGCCTCTTGAGTCAGATGCTTGTGGGTTCGAGTCCCTGCCATGGTACTTGAGCCCAAAGAAGTGAAGGCTGACCTTGCAGTAATGTACTGAGGGTATACTGCACTGCTGGGCGAGGCGTTAAACTGAGGTCCTGCTTGCTATTACCAACTGGACGTAAAAGATCCCATGGCACTATTTCGAAGGAGAGTATTATGCCCAATGTCCTGGGACAATATTAATTCCTCAATCAACATCACTAAAACAGGTGATCTGGTTATTATCACATTGCTGTTTGTAGGGGCTTTCTGTGTGCAAATTGGCTGCCATGTCTCCCCACATTGTAACAGTAACAACATTTTCAAAGTACTTCATTGGCTGTAAAGTGCTCAGGGACAAACGGTGGTCCTGTGAGGTGCTACATAAATGCAAGTCTTTGCTTTTGCTTTATTTCTGCCTCATTCATTATTAACTTGTAATTTTACACCGTTACAAGGACTGCTCAGGATTACAATGAATCCCTCATTATACAGACTGGACCAGAAGTAATTCCATCTAATGGAAATTTCACTGATCTGAAATTGAATCAGCTTTCCAAGTGTAACACAAGGCAGTGGCGGATATTGCCTTTGTCCAGCAGCATTCAATAGATGAATACGTCACTGACCTTTCTGAATACCTAACCGGAGCAAATCAGATTCCTGATTAATGTCTAATTTAAATCAATACATTTAACAAGGAAGGTAGAATAGACTGGGGCTCTTTTCTCTAGTGGTGAGTTCATAGAATCACTACAGTACAGAAGGTCCACCAAGTTTGCAATGACTCTTCGAAAGAGCATCTTACCCAGGCCCTATCCCCGTAAGCCCACCTATTTACCCCACTAATCCCCCTAACCTACACACCTTAAGACACTCAGGGACAATTTAGCACATCTTTGGACTGTGGGAAGAAACCGGAGCACCCAGAGGAAACCCACGCAGACACAGGGAGAAGGTGCAACCTCCGCACAGACAGTCACCTAAGGCCGGAATCGAACCCTGGCCCCTGGCGCTGTGAGGCAGCAGTGCAAACCACTGTGCCGCCCCTGTTTGAGATCTTTAAAACTATGAAAGGGGTTTGGTAGTGTAGACATAGAGATGTTTGCACTTTCAGGGGAGGGCAGAGGTAGGATCTATAAATCTAATATAGTCACTAATACATCCAAGAATCTTCTTTACCCAGGGATTGTTGAGAATGTGGACCCCACTACCAGGTGGAGTGGTTGAGGTGTATATTATAGATAAATGTAAGGGGAGCTAGGTATGGACGTGAGGGAGAAAGGAATAGAAGGAGAATGTGAGATGGGATTAAGAGGTAGAGAAGTGGGAGGAGGTGAAGCATAAAGATTGACATGGACCAGATGGGTGGTATGGGACGTTTTGGTACTGTTAATGCCATGCATTTCTATCTAAAAGGCCCTTTTCACCATTTAACAACAGCCTGTAATCCCATGAAACGTTGAGTTATTTGGGGAAGGCAATTTGCTTTGTCTCCAAGGATGGCCCCTCTTCTTTTGATATCTGTCAGTGGATTTTTGCAACCCTTAATGACACACAAACCCTTGAAACTGATCTGTTTTTGCTGGTCACCGTCCAGTTGAATGGGGATCCATTACCCTGAGTCAGACCAGGACACTCTGCAATCGCAGCCCCGGCTATCAATCACGAGTCAAGTCATTAGGCTGAGCGACAAAGCCAGCAGCTGATACAGTATCCCAGTGTGTTGTTGCTGTGGCGTGGAAGGTGTTGATGGAAGTGGAACTGTTTGGAATTCCTGCCATGTTTTCCCCCTCCCGCACCAGCTTGCATCTTGTGACTCATTAACTCCACTCATCAACAGGTGCCGTTCAGGGTCAGACAGTGAACTGAAAGTTCACCCGTCTCCAGATCATAGAATCCATAGAATCCTACAGTGCAGAAGGAGGCCATTCGGCCCGTCGAGCCTGCACCCACAACAATCCCACCCAGGCCCTATCTACGTATTCCCACGTATTTACCCTGCTAATCCCCTGACACGAAGGGGCAATTTAGCATGGCCAATCAACCTAACCTGCACTTCTTTGGAGTGTGGGAGGAAACCGGAGCACCCGGAGGAAACCCATGCAGGCACGGGGAAAATGTGCAAACTCCACACAGTCACCTAAGCCGGGAATCGATCCCGGATCCCTGGGCGCTGTGAGGCAGCAGTGCTAACCACTGTACCACCGTGCCATCCTGGTTATGAAAGTGCAAGAGCTGGGAGGACTCATTCAGGTGAAGGGGTTGTATTTTGATCCTGAAGAAAGGACTTGGATTGAAAACGGCACCTTTCAGACCACAGGACATCCCAAAGCAGATTGTAGCCAATTGAGTACTTTTTGAAATGTAGTCAGTGTTGTAATGCAGGAAAGAGGACAGTCAATTTGTGCACAGCAAGCTCCCACAAGCAGCAATCTGATCATGACAGGGTTTTGTTTTAGTGATAAATGTCAGATCGAAGTCCACTTGTTAGCCAATCAGTTCTCTCTTCTCGTGCAGTATAAATTGTTGTTCCCTTTACTATTGGTATGTAATGTGTAGCTGTCCTGATGAGTATCAGATGGAAACGTTTGATAGTATGTGTCTATTTTCAACAATAAATATTGGCCAGGACCGCGGGTTTAACTCCCTGCACCCAAAAGGGTCAATAGATAGACTAAAGCAGGAAGCCCTTCTCATCAGTGGCGCTCAGTATTTGAGTGACAGGGAGAGCGATGTAACTGAGTGAGGAAACTGATGGCCGATCGGTCATTCCTTCATTACTCCTCCTCTTCTGAGGACCAGATCATTCATTTGTGCAACAACTTTGTGACTGTTACTCTGGCAGAGTAAAGTAAAGTTTATTTATTCATCACAAGTAAGGCTTACATTAACACTGCAATGAAGTTACTGTGAAAATCCCCTAATCGCCACACTCCGACACCTGTTCAGGTACACTGAGGGAGAATTTAGCATGGCCAATGCGCCAAACCAGCACATCTTTCAGACTGTGGGAGGAAACTGGAGCACCCGGAGGAAACCCACGCAGGCACGGGGGAGAATGTACAAACTCCGCACAGACAGTAACCCAAGCCGGGAATCGAACCCGGGTCACTGGAGCTGTGAGGCAGCAGTGCTAACCACTGTGCCACCGGGCCACCGCAGAGGGCTAACCCATTGGAGATAATGTGCAACCCTGCATCTTTTCTGAATTACCCAGGATCTTGGGGAGCTTGTAGTTCCCCATTGTTTTCTCCATGGCAACACCTTAGCCAATCAGAATCGACTTGCCAACCAATCAGCAGACATTTCTCTGCCTCAGCATACCCAAACAGGCGCCGGAGTGTGGCGACTGGGGGATTTTCATTGTAACTTCATCGCAGTATTAATGTAAGCCTACTTGTGACACTAATAAATAAACTTTGAAAGTGTGGTATAAATTGGTGTGAGAGTTTGAAATTTGGTATTTTTGTGTCTGTCCTGATGAGTGCATGATGAAAAGTTTCGGCGACACGTCTCTTTTCAGCAATAATCATGTTTTCTATTTTTATCGTTTAACCATTTTCAGTAACAAACTTGTACAAATTAACTTTTGGGGAAACGTTGTAGAGTTAGTTCACAAGCGGCCAAAATTCGTAATATTGAAATTCACTCAACAACCCCTTCTGCCGCTACCTGTTACCCAGAAACATTGATATCCTTCACAAACAAAGCTCTTGATAATAGGATGGATGAGCTGTACGTGTCGGGTTACGGTGGCTGGAGCTGTCACAGTAGAAATAGCTGAGTGACTGGAGGAACAGTTCTGCTGGGCTTGAATAACATCAGCCTTATTTCCTATTTCCAGCTGCTGGAACTGATAGCAAAATCCCAACTCACCTCCCTCAGTGGGATTGCCCAGAAAAACTACATGAATATTCTGGAGAAAGTCGTACAGAAAGGTAAGCGGTAACCATGAACAGCTCTGCTCTGCACAGAGTAAAGAATGGACACAGGCAAAGGTGCAGGAAAGGAATTTACTGGAACAATGCCTAAACTGAAGGGTTGATTTGATTTATTATTGTCACATGGAAAGTATTGTTTCTTCCGAGCTCTACAGACAAAGCATACCATTCATAGAGTACATAGGGCAGAAGGAAAGGAGAGGGTGCAGAATGTAGTGTCACAATCATAGCTAGGGTGTAGACAAAGATCAACTTAATATAATGTAAGTCCATTCAAAAGTCTGATGGCAGAAGCTGGTACATGATCTCAGACTTTTGGATCTTTTTCCCCGACGGAAGAAGGTGGAAGAGAGAATGTCCAGGGTGCTGGCTACTTTTCCAAGGCAGCGGGAAGTGTAGACAGAGTCAATGGATGGGAGGCTGGTTTGCGTGATGGGACTGGGCTACGTTCGCAATCCTTTGTAGTTTCTTGCGGTCTTGGGCAGAGCAGGAGCCATACCAAGCTGTGATACAACCAGAAAGGATGCTTTCTATGGTGCACCTGTAAAAATTGTGTGCATTTATCAGGAAAAGGTGGAGGTTCTATTCTCTGGTTTTCATAGAGGTTCTTCTTATCATGAAATGGGTTTGATCGGCGTAGCTGTAGAGAAAATGTTTCCACTTTCCTTTCCTAGGGCGGCACGGTAGCACAGTGGTTAGCACTGTTGCTTCACAGCTCCAGGGACCTGGGTTCAATTCCCGGCTTGGGTCACTGTCTGTGTGGAGTTTGCACATTCTCCTCGTGTCTGCGTGGGTTTCCTCCGGGTGCTCCGGTTTCCTCCCACAGTCCAAAGATGTGCGGGTTAGGTTGATTGGCCATGCTAAAAATTGCCCTTAGTGTCCTGAGATGCGTCGGTTAGAGGGATTAGTGGGTAAATATGTAGGGGTAGGGCCTGGGTGGGATTGTGGTCGGTGCAGACTCGATGGGCTGAATGGCCTCTTTCTGTACTGTAGGGTTTCAATGATTTCTATGACTTATGGAGAGAGGCCATAAATTAAAAGGGAGTCACTCATAAATCCAGTTGAGAACTCGGCATAAACTTTTTTTTAGACAGAAAGTGATGAGAATGTGGATTTATTATTGTCACATGTATTGGGATACAGTGAAAAGTATCGTAATGAATGGGGGAGCAGCTTCCAAGGGCTGAATGGTCTCCTGCTACTCCTGTTTTCTACATTTCTATTTGTATTCCTGTACAGTTAAGAATCCATTAAGAAGACATTAAGACATCAGTGCGTGGCTCTGGCAAATCCTCCTGTGCTAATCCACTTGTCAAGAGATAGGGAATAAAGAACAGAGTGCAGCTTCAGTTTGGATTGATAACGTAGCCCTCAGTATCTCCTCTGTAATGTAGTGAATGCTTAGAGAGTCAAACGCTGAAGGTTATTTTGAGGGGGGGATAGTTAGTTCTAAGGACCAGTCTTTTGTTTTGGTGGTATTCCGAAGTTTTATGTCAGGTCATTGCGGCATTTGCCCGCCAATCATAAAGTCTTTAGGACTGAGAAGCTGGTGATGGATTCCACCAGTGATTCCCATGAAGAACCTAAAACCGGCTCTGGGGAAGAGATGTGAAATAAGGGACACCTGGGGGAGGGGGAGGAGGAGGGGACGGGGGCAGGAGAAGGGGGAGCTGGGAGAGGGAGGGGGGGAAGGGTGGTGTTTCCTAAGCTGGCAGATTGGCCTCTTCAGATCACCCCACCAACCTTTCCTTGCTGGCCCTTCCAGACTCCTCCACCCCCTCAGACCCCTCCCCTGCCCCTCGGGCCTGCTGGACCTGATTCTATGAAACTTTCCACCGCCCTCTTCTCCTTATAAGATTCTTCTTAAAACCTACCACTTTGGCCAAGCTTTTGGCCACCTCCCCTTGTGTCTCCTTATGTGGCTCAGGGTCAAATTTTGTCCGATAATCCTCCTGCAAAGCCCCACCTTGGGACATTTCATTTCATTGAAGGCGCTATATAAATGCAAGTCATCGTTGTTGTAATTCAGCCATAAGGAATGTTGCATTGTTTATTCGAACCTCTATATCGGCAATCACCTGCAGCCCTACAAGTTCCCCTGTACCACCCCCACCCCCTCCCCCCTCCTCTTTTGCCACCGGGTTAGAGTAAAACTATTTTCTGTGTGTCTGTTTTCAATATGGAGGATACTTTTGTTCACATATTTGTGTTTTTCTTTTGGTTTTGCTCAGTGCTTGAAGACCAGCAGGATATTCGATTAATTAAGGAGCTGTTGAATAGTCTCTACACGACCCTCTGCGCCCTGGTGAATGGTGTGGGCAAATGTGTACTGGTGGGAAACATTAACACCTGGGTGTACAGGATGGAGGTCATTATGCATTGGCAGCAGCAACTGAACAATATTCACATCATCAGAGTAAGTGATAGTCGTAATCAGCCACTCTGAGATGCCTTTTCTGTTTAAACCTATATCAGTCTCTGCAATTTGTGCAGAAAGAACAACTTGCATTTAAATTGACCTCAGGACATTCCAAAGGGCTTCATAGTTAATAAACTAACTTGCACACATTGGTTGAGGGGTCCATCACGAGGGAGCATAGTTTTAGGGTAAGGGGCTGGAGATTCAGAGGGGATTTGAGAACATATTTTTTCACTCAGAGTGGTGGGAATCTGGAATGCACTGCCTGGGAAGGTAGTGGAGACCAGAAATCTTACAACCTTTCAAAAGTATTTTGAGTGAGCACTTGACACATCTAAACATTCAAAGATATGGAGCAAGTGCAGGAAAATGGGATTAGCGCGCCTTTAGTGGTAGTTATTGTCAGTGTAGACTTGATGGGCCGAAGAACCTTTTTTTAATAAGAGGATTCGTGGGACATGGGTGTCGCTGGCTGGGCCAGCATTTATTGCCCATCCCTAGTTGACCTTGGAGGGCAGTTGAGTGTCAACCACATTGTTGTGGCTCTGGAGTCTCATGGAGGCCAGACCAGATAACGATGACAGATATCCTTCCTTAAAGGACATTAGTGAACCACATGGGTTTTTCCCGACAATCAACAATGGTTTAATGGTTAGCAGTAGATTCTTAATTCCAGATTTTTTTAATTGAATTCAAATTCCACCATCTGCCGTGTCGGGATTCGAACCCGGGTCCCCAGAACATTAGCTCCCTTTTCTGCATTGTGCGACTCTATAACCCTATTAATTTTATAATGACCTAATAATGATTGAGGTTAAAGTATTGGCCAGGACACCTGTGGTGGGAGAGCCCCTCACTTCTTGTTCAAAATAGTGTCGTGGGATCTTTACATCCACAAGTCAAGGCCTCAGTTTAATATCTCCCGTGAAGGGTAGCGCCTCTGACAGTGTAGCACTCCATCAGTACTGCACTGCGAGTCTTAGCTTAGACAATCAGCTCGAGACATGGAGTGGGACTTGAACCCACAATTCTCCACAAAGGTGAGAGTGTTGTCTCCTGAACCACAGTGAACAGGTGAAGTAAGACGCAAGTTGCAAAGAGGCCAAGACAGAAGGAACCGATGGCTCACCTTGACTCCCGTGTGTTAAATTTTGCAAAGTGCCTTAATCTCTGCCCTCCGCTTCCCTCAGAGGCTGAGTAAGGAATGCAACACATGGCGTGGTGGACAGAATTGCAAAGCCTCAGTTATGATGTCCTGCCTGTGCTGAAGGAGTTGATGGCAGGGCCATTTGGCAAGCTAGTGAGGGGAGAAAAATATTCTTCAACACTAACCATTGACTTCCCATTGTGAATGCACATGTGTGGACTTCACATGCGGACATAAGCGGGAGAGGGTGATGCCCCCCACGTTCCGCCACCGCCCGACCAACACTAACATCTAATTGCAATCCAGCAAGGCAAAATTCAAAATAATTCCAATGAAAACAATCGTCACAGCAAGGCAGAGACTCCCAGGTTAACAGATCTTTCCTAAAGTGATTGATTGACCATTGCTGTCCCTCAACTGAGGGCACTGAGCTCAAAAGGCTGTAGCCTCCCAAAACAGTCCATTTCAACACTAGCCTCTGAACCATTCGGTCATTTGCACTTTCTATCTTAGAAACATAGAAACTAGATGCAGGAGTAGGCCATTCGGTCCTTCGAGCCTGCTCCGCCATTCATTATGGTCATGGCTGATCATCAAATTCAATATCCTGATCCCCCCCTTCCCCCCCCCCCATATCCCTTGATCCCTTTAGCCCCTAGAGCTATATCTAATTTCTCCTTGAAATCAGACAACATTTTGGCCTCAACTACTTTCTGTGGGAGTGAATTCCACACATTCACCACCCTCTGGTTGAAGAAATTTCTCCTCACCTTAGTTCTAAAAGGTTTACCTCTTATCGTCAAACTATGACCCCTAGTTCTGGACTCCCATTGGGAACATTCTTTCTGAATCTACCCTGTCTAACCCTGTTAGATTTTTATAAGTTTCTATGAGATCCCCTCTCACTCTTCTAAACTCCATGAATATA
The DNA here is from genome assembly GCF_964213995.1 of Mustelus asterias. NCBI lineage: Eukaryota > Metazoa > Chordata > Chondrichthyes > Carcharhiniformes > Triakidae > Mustelus > Mustelus asterias. The sequence goes on from NC_135807.1 coordinate 135,561,403, forward strand.
ATCCTAACCGATTTAGCCTCTCCTCCTATGACAGACCTGCCAACCCAGGAATCAGCCTGGTAAACCTTCACCTTACTCCTTTTATAGCAAGGACATCCTTCCTCAGATAAGGACACCAAAACTGCACACAATACTCCAGCTGTGGTCTCACCAATGCCCTACACAATTGCAGCAAAACATCCCTATCCCGATATTCAAATCCTCTCACTATGAAGGCCAACATACCATCTGCCTTCTTTACTGCCTGCTGTACCTGCGCGCTTACTTTCAGTGACTGATGCACGAGGACACCAAGGTATCCACCTCACTCAACTTACAACTTACAGGTGGATACTCACTGAGTATCCACCTCTCTCAACTTACATCCATTCAAGTAATAGTCCTTTTTGTCCTGTTGAATAAGTTTGGCAAGTTAGTTCCCTCACAATTCACCTTCCCCTGGCCTCATTCTGTGACAACAGCAATTTGTATTTTTAAAAAAACAGCACCTTTGAAATTTGACCCTGAGTCACATTAGGAGATATTAGCACAGGTGACAATAAAAATTCGGTCAAAGAGGTCGGTTTTAAGGAGTGGGACGAGGGTTTAGGGCGGGGGGCTCAGAGCTTCGGGCCTTGGCTGCTGACAACGCGCCCATCAATGGTGAAGCCTTGGAAATCAGGGATGTTCAAGTGGCCAGAATTGCATTATAGAGATCTTGGAAGGTTGTGGGACTGGGAGGGACATAGGGGGATGGGGGGCAAGGAGACCTTGGAGGGATTTGAACAAGGATGTGAATTTTAAGATGGAGGTGTTTCTGGATCCATTGTAGGTCAGTGAGCACAGAGGGATGATAAATGAACACAGCTAATTGAGTTAGGGATACAATCCTGTAACATATTTTGCTTGGGATCCTTAAAAGACAATTTATATTCAACGTGTGTTTTTTATTTTACAGCCTCTGTCTACAGGACTGACCCTCACTGACCTCCCGATGTGTCTGCAGTTGAACATCATGGAGAGGTTGTCCGATGGAAGAGACATTGTCAATCTGGGCCAGGTGTCTCCAACCTTGCAGGTGCTGAGTGAGGATCGTCTGCTCTGGAAGAGACTGTGCCGCTATCACTTCACAGAACGGCAGGTATGGAAAGCTTGAGGCAAAATCTGGCTTAAATGTAAAGCCCCAACATAATGCTTCAGCATGCGTCCGAGAGACCCGCTCAACCTTTGACCTGCTCCTTTCATTCTAGATTCGCAAACGTCTCATTTTATCTGAGAAAGGCCACTTGGACTGGAAGAAGATGTACTTTAAGTTGGGGAGGTGCTACCCAAAGAAAGAACAGTATGGGGACACACTGCAATTCTGCCGACACTGTCACATCCTCTTCTGGAAGGTACGCTGATCGCTTTGTCAACACCTAGGGTCTGATCCCTTTGATAAAATGTCACCTTCTCAAACTCCAACATCACAGGTCCACTCATTCCCGTTGCGTAGAATCATTCAACTGCGCAGTCACTCAAAGCCACAAATTCTGATCACATTTAACTGTAATGATGCAATGTAACAGGTCATGTGGAGAAGCTGCGGTTGTCCCTCCTTGGAAAAGAAATGGCTGAGAAGGCTTGCTAATGAAAAAAAGAAAGACACACATTTCTGTGGCAACTTTCACAATCTCAGAACATCTTAACGTGCTTTACAGTCAGTGAAGTGAAAGTGTAATCACTGCTGTAATGGAGGAATTGTGGCAGCCAATTTGCACACACGAACCTCCCACAGTCACCAGATAATCAGCTCTTTTACTGTCGATTGAGGGATAAATATTAGCCAGGACACCGGGGACAATTTGATCTGTTCTTCTTTGAAATAGTCCCCCTGGATCTGCTTTGTCCACCTCCGTGGGAAGGTGTAGAGGAGGCCTCGGTTTAACGTCTCATCTGAAAGATGGCACCTCTGACAGTGCAACACTCCCTTAGTACGTTACCAAGAGTGTCAACCTTAATTCTGTGCTCAGGTCTTGGGGGGGAGGGTGGGGGGATGTGCAAAACTACAACTTTCTGATTCAGAAGCGAGAGTGCTATCCCCTGAGCCACAGCTAACACTATAAGAAAGCATTTAAGATCATGAGGGTTTAGTGTAGTTGGAGAGGCCCGGTGGCACAGTGGTTGGCACTGCTGTCTCACAGCGCCAGGGGCCTGGGTTCAATTCCGGCCTCGGGTCATTGTCTGTGTGGAGTCTGCACGTTCTCCCCATGTCTGCATGAGTTTCCTCCAGGTGCTCCGGTTTCCTCCCACAGCAGGAAAATGCCTTCAGGATAGAATCCCTGGGGGTATATGCTGTCTCTCTCTCTCTCTCTCTCTCCAAGATATCTGTTGGAATTATGGCAGAGTTTCCACCTCCCTAGATTTTACAATCATACTTTAGAAGTATTTCACTGGCTGTAAAGCACTTTTGGGATGTCTAGACCTTGCGAAAGAATCTCAAAGAAAGACAAGATTTTCTTTTCAATTGTTGCCACGATTATTCAGGCCCAACCAACTTGCTGTTGAAATGCAGTAGTATGTTGATGTAGAATGCACATTGTACGTTGTCACCTTCAGGAAACCCCAGTCGAAGATTAATGCTACAGCTGACTTCATCTTATGGGTTGTGTGGTTGTTACGAAAAAGAGACACATGTCATCAGAGCTTTAATCTTGGGACAGATGCAAGAATGTCACATTTGAAACACTCACAATTTAGGCATTTTGTTTGAAATTTGGTCTTCTTACATTAGTCCTGATGAGTGCAAGATGAAAAACTTTGACGACATTTCTCTTTTTAGCAAAATTCAAGTTCCACCCTAGCAAGCGACTGGGTATGCAATTACCTGACCATATGCGGAGGCCTAGGATTTTTTTAAACCGCCCACTACAAATATTATAAAGTATTTCTCTCTTGTTGTCATTGCAGGACACAAATCATCCCTGCACAGCCAATGACCCAGAAGGTTCGTACACTTCTGTCTCACCACTTGACTTCATCAGTCTCTTCAAGTTCTGAACACAGATTCCAAAGGATGTCCACTGCGGAAGAGATTCCCACTGGGAATCGAGAACTGAGCTACTGATTTTATATACCTAGCTTTAAAACGTGTAAATAATGTACAATACTATTTATACTTCCCTTTGTACAGTGAAGCTGAAATGGAGGTGGATTTAATCTGTTCTTTTTTTTAATGTTTGTAAATATCAGGTAGGGTGATGCTGGGAGCAGGAAGTTACTAAAGCAGTGAATTTTTTTTTGGCCTGAGGTAGAAAGTCAGGTTGTGCTGTTGAATAGGGTGTTGAATGTGTCAGGGAGTCTGACATACTTGCTCCCAAAATGGGTTCGATGTGTGTCACGGGTTGGGGGCAACTCACAGAAAGAGCTCACTTTGCAGTTCATTGCGACTCATTTGAGTTGGAACCATTTCTTACTCAAACCAGTTTCTACTAATGCAACTGCTTGGGACGCTGCTCATGTGTCCGAATTACACATCAACGTTATCCCACTTTCCCAGATATTTTGTTTAGTATGGGACATGCCGGGTTAACACTTTCTGCAGAAAAGTTGTCCTGTTTGAATATTGGTCGTGGGGGGGGGGGGGGTCAAGAGGGGCAACTGCTCAAGTTGTGCTCAGTCTGGCTGAAGAATTTTGATTGTTGGTGTTGCAAATATTCTTCCTCGACTGTTTTTGTACTTTTTTTTACTAGAGGCTTGTTGGACCATTAGGGAATAATGCTGAATTGATAATTACCTTCCCACGCTTTATAGTGTTAATGGTTCTGATGGAAATGTCAAACACAGTGACGTTCTGGGATGAGGGAATTGTTTTTAGAGATGTGTAGCTTGCAAGAGAAAGCAGAACAATTGGGAGGGGTGGGTGAGATTTTTTGATTGTGATGTCAGATGGGAGGTCCCACATTTTGCAAGTGGGGCCTCTGTTTAGTGCACGTGGCAGCAGGGAACGAGGGCTGGTCACCAGCTCACCGAGTAAGGTGTGGGGGCGCAGGTAGAGGAAATCTGGTGGGTTGGTAAAATGGGAAGACCTATTCCAGAGTTGGGTGAGGGCTTTGACCGAGTTTAACCTGGGGCAGGAAGATCCTTGTGGAACCAGGATTCCTGCTCCTCAAGAACCATTGGACAGTGGAGTGAACTGGCCGCCTTATTCAGTTAACTCTCACTCTTTGGTTAGGCCTGTACCTGTCTGTTTAAGTGAAAGGCCTGAATGAATGGTGTGGGGATCTAAATGCATCTTAATACACCTCCCCTCCTCCATTTAAATATCTAAACGAGGCACCCGCTTATTATAGATGGGTGTGTGGACAAATAGATTGACATTGGGTGGCCCTCAAACACAGCAATTTGTCTTCAGTTCCAACCTACTACCACCTTCAGGTTGTCAACTCTCCAACATTGTCCTGGAGTTTCCCTATATATATATACTACGCCATGGCTCTGTGAGCAAAATCATAGAGGCAGAAAAAAGTTGCGTGTGTTTTTCCCTATGTGTTCTGTGAAACCTTTTGATCATTCATTCGGAAACAACTTCTTTGCATGGAACATGGCTGTTTGACTGGTGGTCAATAATCATCCAATCAGGGTATGAAGAGACTACTTGCTCTCTGATTGGTTGTGGATAGATGCTGTGAGGGTGGATGGATCGAATGGCCAATGGCGGGAGTCAGTCGGAGGGGCATTTGGCAGCAGACAGTCATGTGGTGACGCCTCCAGGAACACGCATCCCAAGGAAGGGTGGCAACTCTATGTTCATGCCAAAATGTGGAAATGCCGGCGTTGGACTGGGGTAAACACAGTAAGAAGTTTAACAACACCAGGTTAAAGTCCAACAGGTTTATTTGGTAGCAAAAGCCACACCAATAACCACATGTGGCTTTTGCTACCAAATAAACCTGTTGGACTTTAACCTGGTGTTGTTAAACTTCTTACTGTTCATGCCAAAAAACAGGGCAAGTGGGAAGAGATAGCTCACCAACCCCTGCCCCACCCATTCTGTGAGTGCAGATAATAGAGACTGACTTGAGAAGTAAGGTTCCTGTCTGTTTATAGAAATGTTCCAGCCTTTATTCTTGGAACAACATGGGTGTTGGAAGAATTTAAGAGCTTTAATGAAGAGTTATGCTCAAGGAATATGAGGATTGAGTTAATGTGTTCTCAGTTTGTTACACCGGCTTTACTAATAGCAGTAATTGTACTGCTGTACAGTTTACTGTACCATAATGCATGCTAAGCGTAGGTGACCACTGGTACTGTATAACCGTACCCTATTTACACTGCATTGAATGAAACATAGGTATACAGCTGATCTTTAATTATCCTATATACAGACAACAGCTTTGTTTAAACATAACCTAGTGGCAGTAAACTCGAGAGGAAAGACACCCTTGTGGGCTCAGAATGAATAGGGGAAATTTAAAATCTTTTGTTTTCAAAGTTAATCTGAGTTCAGCAATATGTACATTGAGCATTTTCAACATTTACTTCCTTATCCACTGTGGGTGCTCACAGCAGTTTGAATGCCAAAGCTGGTCTATTCTAAGCCATATAGTGGATGAGTTAACATTTTGTATAAGGACTGAAAATTATCATTGCAAAACCAAATCCTGTAAAGTAAGTTCATCTTTTCCCAGTCTAAGCGATGTGCCAATCGAGGTTTAGGGTACTCGGGGACAGACAGGGTAGAAAGAGAGAAAATATTTCCGCTGGATGGGGAATGAAGGACTAGGGGGCTTAGTCTAAAGATTAGAGACAAACCTTTCAGGAGTGAAGTTAGGAAACATTTCTACACACACACGGTGGTAGAAGTTTGGAACTCTCAGCCACAAATGGCAATTGATGTTAGATCAGTTGTTAAAGTTTAAATCTGATAGAATTTTGGTAGCCAAAGGTAACAAGGGTTATGGGGAAAAGGCTGGTATGTGGAATTAGGTGGCAGATCAGCCATGATCTCATTGAATTGTGGAACAGGCTCGAGGGGCTGAATGACCTCCTCCTGTGTCCTTGGAATGTGGCTTACAAAAACAGAATGCTGGAAATACTCAGCAGGTTAAGCAGCATCCGCAGAGAGAGGAGCAGAGTTGATGCTTCATGTTGATGACCTCTCGTCAGCAATATTTTGGCTTTTTATTGGATCATGGCTTATTTGGTGCACAGCGGCAGCAGTTGGCGAGGGTCCATTGGTGTGGTCAGATGTCCGGCTTTAACCTCTTTAAACCCCCTACATAAAATGAGAGTGGGGGGGGGGGAGGGGGGACTGACAACCCAGTCTTGCAACTCTCCCCGGTTTTACTTCCATGGGAGTTTACCTGGTTTTTTAAAAAGTTGTTTCTTGATACGAGCTTTCTGCCGAGAGTCTACAACACCGGTGGGTAGTCTTGTAGTTCGGTAGATGTTGCGGAGGTTGTCTGAACATTAGCAATGTCGCTCGATCACATTCAGAGTGAACTTGAATGAAACTCTGCGGTGGAATTGTGAATTGATACAAAAGTGTTTGAAGAATCAAAGTGTTGCAGCAGGACTGGCAAACCTCGCATCCCTCATCCTGCGAAACCAATACCAATTTATTTATTTATTTTTCACTCTGCAAACAATTTATTTGGGCCATGGCAAGGAATGGTTTTAACGGTGGTGATTTTATGAATTGAAGGTTAAATCTTTGGCTTTAAAGCCCGTGTTGATACTTGATTTTGGTGAATTTTGTTTCAAAGAGGAAACTGGTTCCTGAGTTTCCAGAGACAGTAGCTTACTGCTTCCACCATGTTTATGGCTAATCGCTACAGTTCTGCTTTCATACATTGGAGCTGGAGTACGCGGCTCCAGATATTAATCTTCCTGTTGTTTTGAATCTCAGGAACTCCATGCCTAAAATTCTGATGCAGTCGAAACATAACCGGTCTTCGGCATGTTAAATGATAATGCCATTTGCATTGACTTTACATATTGTCTCCCCAGAGACACGCTTCTGAAAATCTGTAAATTAATAACACTATACTCTGATGTAAAATACTTATTTGTAAATTTTTAATTGATATCTTTTTAATAAATGATATCTTTAAAATTTAGGGAATCTGTGTCTTTTTGAATGATCTTTTCCCATTGAATTATATACCCCTTCCATAAGCTACGGGGGTATTAGTCCGGAAATTACATGGAGATTTTCCTGATCTCCTGCCTTAACCCCAGAGTGAGATACTGTCCACATCTCCTCCCCAGAGAAACAGGGCGGCACGGTGGCACAGAGGTTAGCACTGCTGCCTCACAACACCTGGCACTGCTGCCTCACAGCACCAGGGATCCGGGTTCGATTCCCGGCTTGGGTCACTGTGCGGAGTCTGCACGTTCTCCCCATGTCTGCATGGGTTTCCTCCGGGTGCTCCGGTTTTCCTCCCACAGTCCGAAAGACGTGCAGGTTCGGTGCACTAGCCGTGCTAAATTCTCCCTCAGTGTACCCGAACAGGCACCGGACTGTGGCGACTAGGGGATTTTCACAGTAACTTCATTGCAGTGTGAATGGAAGCCTACTTGGGACTAATAAATAAACTTTAAAAACAACTAAAGTGCTTTGGTGACAAGATACTTCTGTCATTGTCAAGGAATTCTGGCAATCATGTGGGGAGGGGTTCAAGCAGTTAAAAGGAAGGGAAGATGTTTCTGCTTGAGAGGGTCAAACCTGGAGGGCCAAACTTGGAGAGTCATAAAAATGAGATGGTCACTAATAAATCCAATAGGGAAGTTCAGGAGCAGTTTCTTCACTCAGAGAATGATTAGAATGTGGAACTCACTACCATGTGGAGTGGCTGAGACAAATAGCATAGGTGCATTCAAGGAGGTTAGATAACCACGTGAGGGAGGAAGGAATAGAAAGGTGTGGGCGAAATCAAATACATGTTATGAGAGGAGACCCAAATGGAGAATAAACCACAACATGAATCCATTGGTCAGAATGGCCTGTTTCTGTGCCTTTTAAAAAATTATTTAATGGGATGTGGACACCGCCAGCATTTATCACCTATCCTTAATTGCCCTTGAACTGAAAACATTAGAGGGCAGTTAAAAGTCAGTCACATTGCTGTGGGGGCTAGAATCACACGTGGGCCACAATGGGTAAGGACAGCAGATTCCCTTCCTTAAGGGCATTGGCGAACCTGTTGGGCCTTTACGGCAACAATGATAGTTTCATGGCCACCATTCCAGAGACACAAATTTGATATTCCAGATTTTATTAATTGAATTTAAATTCTGACAGCTGAGCTGGTGGGTTTTGGACACTCATTCCCAGAACAGGGCGGGCACGGTAGCACAGTGGTTAGCACTGCTGCTTCACAGCTCCAGGGACCTGGGTTCGATTCCCGGCTTGGGTCAATGTCTGTGTGGAGTTTGCACATTCTCCTCGTGTCTGCGTGGGTTTCCTCCGGGTGCTCCGGTTTCCTCCCACAGTCCAAAGATGTGCGGGTTAGGTTGATTGGCCATGCTAAAATTGCCCCTTAGTGTACTGAGATGTGTAGGTTTGAGGGATTAGCGGGTTAATATGTAGGGGTCTGGGTGGGATTGTGGTCGGTGCAGACTCGATGGGCCTAATGACCTCTTTCTGCACTGTAGGGTTTCTATGATTCTATGATCAGCCTGGCCCTCTGAATTATTAACGCAGTGACATTACCCCTGCACAGTTTCACTATAATTTTGCTCACGACTGTTTATGGGTCTTTTTGTGATAATGTGTCACTTTAGGGATAATGCTGATGCATTTTGCAAACTGCTTTTTGGCCGCAGTGCAAAATAGTGCGAGTCATTTGATGGGGCGTCATCCTGAGTTCAGATTTGACTGGGCGAACGCTTGTGTTTATAATTGCGATCTAAACAGACTTTAACTGTGCTGCGCAGATAAATTTAAACACTGCGTTTATCAGAGATTAATTCCGGTGATGTGCAAGCTGAAAGGGGAAACTTAATTTGCAAAAAACAAGTGCAATGTGTTCACTTCTCTGACAGCTGCAGAAATCCTTGTCTCAAAATAAACAACAAACAACCTCTTTTTGATTTAGCAGGAACGCCATGCTGATTGCCAAAGGCTATGCAATATGTTGAAAGAATGGCAGAATCTTACTGACATATCGGACTGTCTGCCAAGGACTTGTCACAAAGTGTATCAGAGGGAAATGGTTCTCTTAAATACAGTCTGCTGAGGAAACAAAACAAAACGGGTTGGAAACTGAAATGAAGGCTCAGATAAATTAATGAAAAGCTCCGCTGGCAATATCCTAACTCTCGCCAAATCCTGTTCACCCATCAGCACTACACTAGTTGACCTACATTAGTTCCTAGCCTGGCAACGCCTCAATTTTGAAATTTCTTATCCTTGTTTTTAAACTCACTCCAGGGACCCATCCATCCGTCTCTCACTCTATAACCTCCTCTAGCTCTCCTGCCAAGGTCTTTTTTGTTTTTTTATTTATTAGTATCACAAGTAGGCTTACATTAACACTGCGATGAAGTTACTGTGAAAATCCCCCAGTCGCCGCACTCTACAGCGCCTGTTCGGGTACACTGAGGGAGAATTCAGCATGGCCAATGCACCTAACCGGCACGTCTTTGGACTGTTGGAGGAAACCAGAGCACCCAGAGGAAACCCACACAGACATTGGGACAACATGCAGACTCCGCACAGACAGTGACCCAAGCTGGGGATTGAACCCGGATCCCTGGCGCTGTGAGGCAGTAGTGCTAACGACTGTGCCACCGTGCTACCCTATAACTTCAATCTCAAGCTCAACCCTGATTACTTTTGCTCCACCGTTAGTGGGCGTGTCTTCACCTGCCTATGCCCTAAGCTCTGGGATTCCCCCACTCATCCTCGCTGCCTTGCTAGCTTCCTTTTAGCCTGAAAATCTAACTCCGGCCAAGCTTTAGCCCATCTGTAGTGAAAACCTTCTTATAGGGATCGGTGTCAAATCCTGTTTGATAATGCTCCTGTGACATTCCTAGAGATGTTTTAAAGGAAGCATTTGAAAGACTTTTGTGATCACCGGATGTCCCAAAGTGATTTGCAACCAATCTTTGAGGTGCAAGTCACTGTTGTTATGTCGCAACACGTGGCAGCCAATTTACTCACAGCAAACTCCATGAACAGCGATGCAATGTTGAGGAACAAATGTTTGGCAGGGCATCGGAGAGCCCTTGGCTTGCTGCAATGCTCCATGAAAGCTCAATGCAAATTGGAGGAACAGCTCTTCATTTTCCAGCAAAACACGTTACAGCCCTCAGGACTCAACATTGAGTTATTTGGACTTGACCTTTCTCCTCCAGCCTAACCTTTATTTTTATATATCCCAAATATTTTTTGTCCCAATGCAAAAACCCTCCCTCCCCCTCCCCCACCGGGCCATCTGTCACTTGGTTCTTAACTTTTGCCACATCTTTGATTGTAATCTCTCTCAGCTCCCACTAATCACTGACCTAGATTCTGTTCCAGCTGTTCTACCCCCTCTTATAGAGTGTATAATCCAACATGTTTCCCCCTCTCTTCAGCTCTGAAGAAGAGTCATACGGATATTGGGTGGACTTTTCCAAATTAATGGCAAAAGTGTCAGGTTTTGACTGAACATTGACGTGTTTCTCACCAGCAAAACGACTAGGTTTTCGCTTTAGACATTCTGACACTTTGTCAATAAAAAAGCATGTTTTGCGCTGTCAATCTGGCAGGGTGCGGCCTGATAGAGCCAACAATCCAGGCTCCACAGGGATCAGGGCGCCATTTTTTAATGGGTATCTCGATCTCAAAGTAAAAGTAAAGGCCTTCCCCCCACCATCGCAGGCATCGGGCCTTCAGTTCAGTGCTGCCACCCTCACCATCGCCGGCGTCAGGACATCATTCACCACCCTCCCCTCCCCCAACCCCCCACCATCGCCTGAATCCCCACGTCATGGGAACCCCCACAATGAGTGCACTGCCCAGCCATGTCCCTCACCACCGGGGGCTATACACACCTCCGAGCCTCTGGCATGGTCATCAACAGCCTGGTTTCCGTTTCTAGGAACCAGCAATGATTCCCACGGGTGCGAAATCAGGGGAACATCTGGCGACCCTGGAAGCAACAGTGTTAAGCTATATCATAATATTTTCATGGTAGTCCAGTTCACGCCCTCCCCACTGCCACCACGTGTGTTGGGAAGGGTTTGCAGGTTGATAATCCACCTGCTTGGCTGAGTTATGAGTGCACCTTCCTTGACCATCAAGTCCTGGGAAGCTGAAGCTTCTGGCTCAGAGTCAGGGATGCTGCCCATTATGCCACAACTTATCGTTCTGCTAGATCTCCCAGAATAGACTCATACAATGCAGAACGATGTCAGTGAATTGAAAGGAATGATAACTTGTTGCACAAATGAAGTCCTGCGTAATATTCTAGAATCTGAAACTACTCGGAACACAAATGGATTAACTTTGAAACAAACATAATACTCAATTAATTCATCATTTCATTCTTGAAAGAAATCTGTGGACCGGCTATGGCGCAAGACAGTTTCAAAAGGTAGGAACACAAAGCATGTTGTTCTCTGCTGATGTGCACGTGAGGGTGAGATCACCCAGTCCAAACAACTATCACCAGTGACAGTGAATGCAGAAGCTGAGGACGTGTGCCAGAAAAGTAACATCTGCACTATGTCTTCAGGAAGTGAAACATTCCAAGGCTTGGCTTAGCCCAAACAGATGAAAGCATTGTTGAAGGGAGCTGTGGAAATTTTGGGACCTTGGGCTCAAAGCCTTTGCTCAATTACAGAATCCCCACAGTGCAGAAGGAGGCCAGTCGGCCCATCGAGTCTGCACCGACCATAATCCCACCCAGGCCCTACCCCTGTAACCCCACATATTTACCCTGCTAATCCCCTGACACTCAGGTCAATTTATGTTTCTGTGCTCCAGTTATCCCTTCCTCATTGTGCACCTACAGCAACAGATACCTGCAATTAGAATCATAGAATCCTTACAGTGCAGGAGGCCCATCGAGCCTGCATCGACTCTCTGACAGTGCGTCTTACTCAGGCCCACCCCCTTGCCCTATCCCTGTAACCCCACCCCAATCCATGTAACCTGCACATTTTGGGTCACTAAGGGGCAGTTTTGCATAGCCTATCCACCTAACCTGCACATCTTTGGAGTGTGGGAGGAAGCTGGAGCACCCGGAGGAAACCCACAAAGACACGAGGAGAATGTGCAAACTCCATGCAAACAATCACCCAAGCCGGGAATCAATACCGGGTTCCTGGCATGTGCGACAGCAGTGCTAACCACTGTGCCGCCCCTTACGTTCAGAATGATAGAGGGCTGAGTGAGTAATGGGCCTATCAGTTTATTGCTAAAAGGATGGCAAAAGCCATTAAAAAAAAGCCATTTAAAAAAAGCCATTACAAGAACCTTTAAGTAGCTAGATCCACAGAATCATAGAGTGTGCAAAGAAGCCATTCAGTTCTTAACGCCTTGAAAGAGCCTCGGTCTCCTTTCATGAACCTATCTTTTTCAATGATTTATCTAATTGCCTTTTAAAGTTTATGATTGAATCTGCTTCCACCATCTTTTCATACAGAGCACCCCCACATCATAACAACTAGCTTTGAGAAGTGAAACCTCTCTTCCCATTTTGGCCTCTTTCATTGTCTCCCACTTCCATTGCCTGAACATTGGGGGCCGTGTCATTAGCTGCCTGGACCCCCAAGCTCCACACCTTCTCCATCAATTTGATTCAAAATGTTAAAAACCCCAGGCACAGTCCAAAGATGAGCAGGTTAGGTTGACTGGCTATGCTAAATTGGCCCTTCGTGTCAGGTGGATTATCAGGGTAAATACATGGGGTTACAGAGTTAGAGCCTGGGTGGGATTGTTGTCGGGTCAGGCTCAATGGGCCAAATGGCTTCCTTCTGAACTGTAGGGATTCTATGAAACCCACGCAGACATGGGAAGAACGTGCAAACTCCACACATTCATGCAAGGCCGGAATTGAGACAGCAGTGCTAACCCCTGTGCCAGGACTTGTTTGGGAAAGACCAGATGAAAGCAGGTGGGTGTGTTAGATTTGTAGTTATGTTACTGGATTGTGTAATTCTAATTTCTCAACCTATTGTTCAAAACCCAAATGTTTCATCAACACTCTTTCAGGGAAGGAAAGCTGCCACCCTTACCTGGGTTTCCTACATTTGGTTCCAATCCCACATGATCCTCTGAACTAGCCTTGCAAGCCATTCAATTGCATTTGGAGAAGGGCAGCTTGGGGTGGACAATAAGTATCAGCTTTGCCAGTGATGCACACATCACAGGAATGAATAAATGATAAGGGGATTGAATTCCAGCTTGGAAATATATTGTCATATCATCATCATTGCAGGGACAAAATCCTGGAACTCCTTCCTAACAGCATTGTGGGTGTACTACACTACATGGACTGCAGCAGTTCAAGAAGATGCCACATCTCCACCTTTTCAAGGGCAATTCGGAATGGGTAATAAATGCCAGCTTTGGCAACAAAGCTAACAGCCCATAAATTAATAATTAAACAAGAAGGTGTTTTTTTTTCCCTCGTTATTCTCTCATGGGATGTGGGCATCGCTGGCAAAGCCAGCATTTCTTGCCAATTTCCCTTGAATTGAGTGGCTTACCAGCCCATTTCAGAGGGTAGTTAAGAGACAACCATGTTGCCTGGGTCTGGACTGACATGTAAGCCAGACTGGGTAAGGGTGGCAGATTTCCTTCCCTAAAGGGCATTAATGAACCAGATGAGTTTTTACAACAACCAATGATGGTCATCATGGTCACCATTACCGAAACCAACTTCACATTCCAGATTTATTAATTGAATTTAAGCTAAGGTTAAGTTTATGTATTCGTGTCACAAGTAGGCTTACATTAACACTGCATTGAAGTTACTGTGAAAATCCCCTCGTCGCCACACTCTGGCGCCTGTTCGAGTACAGTGAGGGAGAATTTAGCATGGCCAATGCACCTAACCAGTATGTCTTTTGGACTGTGGGAGGAAATCGGAGCACCCGGAGAAAACCCACACAGACATGGGGAGAATGTACAGACTCTGCACAGATAGTGACCCAAGATGTGAATTGAACCCGGTCCCCGACGTTGTGGTGCCGCAGTGCTAACCACTGTGCCACCGTGCTGCCCTGGTGGTATTTGAACCTATGATCCCAGAGAATTAGCCTGGGCCTCTAGATTACCAGCCCAGGAACATTACTGTACCTCCCTAAAACTTTCTGTGGATATTCTTGGATGATTCCCAATTTACAACCTCATTCCAGAGTATTGCTTAATTCTGAGACACGCTATGAAACAGAAGACAGGAGCAAGCTGATTTTGCCATACTGCTTGCAGTTTTGTAAACTGTTTACTTGAAAGGGTAGTGGCTGGCTAGCAACAAGTGAAACCTCCAGAACATGGAAGGGCCTCAAATAGCAGACAGCTGCACAATCCAACATTCCTTTCTGCTATTTGATAACAGCTCCAAGTGCAGTTCACTTAACTTTCACCTGACACATAAAACTTGCAGTCACAATAGGAGGGGGGGGGGGGGGGGGGAGGGGGGAGAGGAAAGAGTACCTTCCAGGGGATTGTAGTGCCCTCAGCAGGATGTACCAGCAACTTCTCTGCCCAGGTGCTTCATTAGGGGAACTTGTAAAGAAACCCTTGCATTTTTATAGCTTCTGGAGGGAGGCGATAGTATTATCGCTAGACTATTAATTCAGAAACTCAGCTAATGTTCTGGGGACCCGGGTTTGAATCCTGCCACAGCAGATGGTGGAATTTGAATTCCGTTAAAAAAATCTGGAATTAAGAATTCACTGATGACCATGAAACCCTTGTTGATTGTTGGAAAAACCCATCTGCTTCCCTTTAGGGATGGAAATCTGCCGTCCTTACCTGGTCTGGCCTACATGCGACTCCAGAGCCACAGCAATGTGGTTGACTCTCAACTGCCCTCCAAAGGTCACTAGGGATGGGCAATAAATGCTGGCCCAGCCGGCGATGCCCATGTCCCACAAGTGAATAAAAAAAAGCTTTCACGGTCACTGGATGTCCCAAAGCACTCTATCGCCAATGAGGTAGTTTTGAAGTGCACTCACAGTTGCACTGTAGGAAGTGCAGCCAATTTGTGAACAGCAAGCTCCCACAAACAATAGAGTTATAGAAACCCTACAGTGCAGCAGGAGGCCACTCGGCCCATCGAGTCTGCACTGACAATAATCCCACCTAGGCCCTATCCCTGTAACCACACACACTCACCCCGCTAATCCCCTAACCCACGCATCCCGGGACACTAAGGGGCAATTTAGCATGGCCAATCCACCTAACCCGCACATCTTTGGCCTGTGGGAGGAAACTGGAGCACCCGGAGGGAACCCACACAGACACGGCGAGAATGTACAGACTCTGCTCTGATAGTGACCCGAGGTCAGGTCCCTGGCGCTGTGAGGCAGCAGTACTAACCACTGTGCCACCATGCCACCCATAATGATGATTGCGATGATTGAAGGATAAATACTAGCCAGGACACCAGGGAAATTTCTCTGAAATTGTCCATGGGATCATTTATACCCACCCAAGAGAGTAGACAGTGAGGGTGAGTTTAACAATACACCGACCAGAGCTGGTCTCCCTCACTGAACTATCACCTTGGTCCTGGAGTGGGGTTTTGAACCCACAAAGTTCAAACTGAAGGGGTGAGTGCGATACCTATTGAGCCATGGTTGACACTGCCTTCTTGTCATGCAACAGGAGACGTGTATTGTCTGAATGCACTTGCCTTTCTCCACATACTTAATTCCAGTACAGCGATTAAATAGCAATTCAAAAGCCCTTAAGAAACTTGCTGCAACATTTGGCATTGTGTTAAAAAGTGACGTTCACAGGCTGTTTCAAATGGACTTCAGCCATTGAACATTTCTCTGCCATGGAAGTGTGTCCCATTGTTCTTTCTCTTTCACACCAACTTTATCTCAATACTGGATTAGTGGGTAGCACTCTCGCCTCTGAGTCAAACAGTCCACGATTCAAGTCTTAATCCAAGACTGAAAAGTCCAGGCTGACACTCCAGTGAGGGAATTCTTTCCTGGGATGTGGGCATCACTGGCAAAGTCAGCATTTGTTGTCCATCCCTAGTTACCCTTGAATTGAGTGGATTGTTAAGCCATTTCACAGGACATTTACACATAGAACACGTAGAATCCCTACAGTGCAGAAGGAGGCCACTCGGCCCCTCAAATCCACACTGACTCTCCGACAGAGTATCTTAGATAGGCCCATCCCCCCCACTATCCTCATAAACCCACACATTTAGCATGGCCAATCCACCTAACCTGTACATCTTTGGACACTTAGGGGCAATTTAACATGGCTAATCCACCTAACCCCCACATCTTTGGATTGTGGGAGGAACCAAGAGCACCCGGAGGAAATGCACGCAGACACGGGGAGAATGTGCAGATTCCACTCAGACAGACACCTAAGGCCAGAATCAAACCCGGGTCCCTGGCGCTGTAAGGCAGCAGTACAAACCACTGTGTCACCCATATATTCAGCCACATTGCTGTGGATCTGGAGTCATGTGTAAGTCAGACCAGGTAAGGATGGCAGATTTCCTTCCCTAAAGGGCATTAGTGAACTCGTGAACACAATGGGTTTTTTTACATTTGATGACAGTTTCATGGTCACCAGTACTGAGATTATTCTTCCCCGCTGTCATCAAGACTTTTGAATGGACCTACCTCGTATTAAGTTGATCTTTCTCTCCACCCTAGCTATGATTGTAACACCACATTCTGCACTCTCTCCTTCTCTATGAACGGTATGCTTTGTCTCTGTAGCACGTAAGAAACAATACTTTTCACTGTATACAAATACATGTGACAATAATAACTCAAATCAATCAAATATATTAAAGATTTTATTCACTGCATTTGAATTCCACCAGGATTTGAACCCATGTCCCCAGGACTTTGGCCTCTAGATTACTACTTCCATGACATTACCCCCAATCCATCACGCAAACCAGCCTCCCATCCATTGACTCTGTCTACACTTCCCGCTGCCTCGGAAAAGCAGCCAGCATAATTAAGGACCCCACGCACCCCGGACATTCTCTCTTCCACCTTCTTCCGTCGGGAAAATGATACAAAAGTCTGAGGTCACGTACCGACCGACTCAAGAACAGCTTCTTCCCTACTGCTGTCAGACTTTTGAATGGACCTACCTTGCATTAAGTTGATCTTTCTCTACACCCTCGCTATGACTGTAACACTATATTCTGCACTCTCTCGTTTCCTTCTCTATGAACGGTATGCTTTGTCTGTATAGCATGCAAGAAACAATACTTTTCACTGCATATTAATACATGTGACAATAATAAATCAAATCAAAATCTAATTTTCCCTTCCGGCTGCATGATTAGAGGTGCTCTCTTTTAGATGGGATGTGAAAGCTTAACCTTCAGGCTAGAACCACAGGTCGGATTTCATGAAAGGTCTGGATAGAGTAGATATAGAGCAACTGTCCATATTGTTAGAGGGGTCGAGAACAAGATGACACCGGTTTAAAAGATTGATAAGAGAATCAGAGGTGACTCGAGGAAAAACATTTTTATGCAGCAAGTGGTTAGGAACTGGAATGCATTGCCCAATAGTGTTATCGCGGCTTTCAAAAACAAACCGGATAAAAACCTGAAGAGAAATTATTAGCAGGGCCGGGGGAGTGGGACTAGCAAAACTGCTCTTGTGAAGAGCCAGTACAGAGGGTGAATGGCCTCCTCTGTTCTGTAACCATTCTGACACCCGCTTCAGAGTGAGTTACATTGGGGCAACTCACCCAATGATTCGCTGCACCTCACTTTCATGATTCATCAGGCCACCTCAATCCCTGCAACAAAACACAGACAGATGCTGCTTGATACACATTAACATGGCACAGTGGAAAATGATTGAATCATAGAAGCCCTACAGTGCAGAAGGAGGCCATTCGGCCCATCGAGTCTGCACCGACAACAATCACACCCAGGCCCTCTGCCCACAACCGCACGAATTTACCCCACTAATCTCTCTCACCTACACATCCCGGGGCACTAAGGGGCAATTTAGCATGGACAATCAACCTAACCTACACATCTTTGGACCATGGGAGGAAACCGGGGCATCCAGAGGAAACCCACGCAGGCACAAGGAGAACGTGCAAATCCTACAGATTGTTAAAGCACAAATAACAGAAAACGATTGTTAAGCCTTCGAAAGTTACAAGTTTATTGAACCTTTGTGGATGAACAATATTTTGCACATTCCCACGCTGATCAAATATGATTAATATATTTTATACTTGTTATCATCGTTCGAAGGAACAGTCTGCACCATGATCTGTTCAATAGATAGTGTGTGGTTGTCAGAGACAGTTCATCACATTCTCTTCCTCTTGTGCTAAGAGTTCATTCTTGAGCATTATTTCCTATTTGAGAGGCTCTGCAGAATCACCATTTCCAGTATCAATGATTTCCCTTTGTGCCAATCTCTCTCTGCTGCATTCCTGTCGTCCTCGCTGCTCTGTGTTGCCCTTTGGGGGAGGGGTGGGGGGGGGGTCTTTGCATATCTCAAATACCCGAAATGCTGTTTCTTGGAAGGATTACTTGCGTCTTTCTCTTCTCAGGGGGCAAGGACTGAAACTGGAAACTTTGAATAGTTTTCTTCCAAGTATTATAACTTTGAGCTTCCAAATTGTTGGGCGAATTCTGGAAGAGTATAGACCTCGCCACATCCGACGGTCGGAGTCATGCTGATAAAATCATCGATGTTCATCTTTGCCTCTAAATTTGAACCAGAGTCACAACAGGTTAAATGAAATGTGTTTTTTTTTTTAACAACAAGGCACCAAAATATTGAACAATCATCTTACTGACTCTCTTACCAAAAACCTTCATAATTTTGCACACTTTATTAAATCTCCCCTTGCCCCAAGGATTAAAGATTTTATTCCAAAATATGAAATATGAACCCTTTGCCCCATTGATATATCCGCTCATGGAACTATAACATCGCCACAAGAACACACCATCAAACATCCTGGGGGAATCACGACTGAGCAAAAACTAAATTGGACCATCTACACAAATACTGTGGCTATAAGAGCATGATGTGGAGATGCCGGCGTTGGACTGGGGTAAACACAGTAAGAAGTCTCACAACACCAGGTTAAAGTCCAACAGGTTTATTTGGTAGCAAATACCATTAGCTTTCGGAGCACTGCTCCTTCGTCAGATGGAGTGGAAATCTGCTCTCAAACAGGGCACAGAGACACAAAATCAAGTTACAGAATACTGATTAGAATGCGAATCCCTACAGCCAACCAGAACGGATGCCACCATCTCACGTGAGAACACCATCTACCAGGTACACGGTACCTACTCTTGCAACTCGGCCAACGTTATCTACCTGATACGCTGCAGGAAAGGATGTCCCGAGGCATGGTACATTGGGGAAACCATGCAGACAAGGAATGAATGAACACCGCTCAACAATCACCAGGCAAGACTGTTCTCTTCCTGTGGGGGAGCACTTCAGCGGTCACGGGCATTCAGCCTCTGATCTTCGGGTAAGCATTCTCCAAGGCAGCCTTCACAACACACGACAGCACAGAGTCGCTGAGCAGAAACTGATAGCCAAGTTCCCCACACACGAGGATGGCCTAAACCAGGATGTTGGATTTATGTCACACTATCAGTAACCCCGACAGCTTGCCTCCTGGACTTGCTGGCTGTCCTGTCTGGAGACAATACACATCTCTTTAACCTGTGCTTAATGCTCCCTCCACTCATATTGTCTGTATCTTAAGATCTGGTTGGCTGTAGGGATTCGCATTCTAATCAGTATTCTGTAACTTGATTTTGTCTCTCTGTGCCCTGTTTGAGAGCAGATTTCCACTCCATCTGACGAAGGAGCAGCGCTCCGAAAGCTAATGGTATTTGCTACCAAATAAACCTGTTGGACTTTAACCTGGTGTTGTTAAAACTCTTACTATAAGAGCAGGCCAGACATTGGGAATTCTGTAGTGTGTAACTCACCTGACTCCCCAAAGCCTATCCATGACCTACAAGGCGCAAGTCAGGATGGAATACTCCCCACTTGCCTGGATGGGTGCAGCTCCAAAAACACTCAAGCAGCTTGACACCATCCAGGTCATAGCGGCCCGCTTGATTGGCACCCCATCCACCACCATTAACATTCACACCCTCCACCATTGGCACACAGTGGCTGCAGTGTATACCATCCAAAAGATGCACTGCAGCAACTCAGTCAGGCTCCTTCGACAGCACCTTTCAAACCCGCGATCTCTACAATCTGGAAGAGCAAGAACAGCAGATGCAAGAGAATGCCACAACCTGCAGGTTCCCTTCTAAGCTAAACACCAGCCCGACTTGGAAATATATTTCCGTTCCTTCACTGTGGTTGGGTCAAAATCCTGGAACTCCCTCCCTAACAGCACTGTGGGTGTACCCATGCCAAATTGATTGCAGCGGTTTGAGGCAGCTCACCACCATCTTCCCTGGGGCAATTAGGGATGGGTATAAAAGGTGGTCTTATCAGCGATGCCCTCAACCCAAGAACCAATATGATTACAGCGCCTCAAGGACATGTCAGTTTACACACGAGCCAGTGAAATTATATCCGAAAACACGGATTATCTGGTTTTGAGGCACTGTGTTGTAAAATTCCAAACACGTCTTGTTTCACTGACCTGCTGTTTGAATACATGGATACGGTGGAGGAGTCATACGCCACATTCCATTAGCATCTTTCATATGGGAGCGATCAGAAGCAAATGTCTTCAGGTACAGATCTGCTCTTACCACTCTCATTTTTCTAAACAAAAACAACATTATGATTTGTTGAATTATATTTCTCCTGCCTTTTTTTATCCCGCCCCAATCTTTTCCGATCAATATTTCCTTTTGTCGGATCATAGGTCGGGACAACTCTCGGCAGAAGGAAACTAGCTGCTATTTCCGCGTTCATTCATTGGGAATGATGTTAAAAAAGATGGTGCAACAGACTTCATCAGAATCAAATTGGATGTCCAGCTACAGACATGCACTGATATGGTTGTGGAGGAGTACAGTCCATTACATTCTTTAGCCTCGCCGCAGGAGGTGGCACTCTTGGGAGGGGAATAAAACGTAGTAAGAATTTGGGTGGTGTGGAGGGGCAGCAGGAAAGTGGAAAAATAAGATTGATAGTTAGAGAACACATGGAGACTGGGAATAGGAGCAGGAGCTGGCCATTTGGCCCATCGAGCCTGCTCTGTCATTCAATACAATCATTGCCGATCTTGAACTTCAACTCTAGTTTCTTACCTGCTCCCCATATCCCTTAATTCCCTGAGAGTGGTTAGCACTGCTGCCTCACAGCGCCAGGGACCTGGGTTCAATTCCCGGCTTGGGTCACTCTCTGTGACTCTCTCCTCATAAGCTACACCCCTCATCACTCCGGAGTCTGCACCTTCTCCCCGTATCTGCATGGGTTTCCTCTGGGTGCTCCAGTTTCCTCCCACAGTCCGACAGACGTGCTGGTTAGATGCATTGGCCATGCCAAATTCTCCCTTAGTGTACCCGGAGTGTGGCGACTAGGGGATTTTCACAGTAACTTCATTGCAGTGTTAATGTATGCCTACTTGTGACACTAATAAACTTTAAACTTTAGATCTAAAAATCTGTCGAAAGTTCACATAATAGAAAGATGGCAGAAGCTGTTGCTCATTGGAGGTAGTCCTGTTTTCCTTCTT
Organism: Mustelus asterias; assembly: GCF_964213995.1. Classification (NCBI taxonomy): domain Eukaryota; kingdom Metazoa; phylum Chordata; class Chondrichthyes; order Carcharhiniformes; family Triakidae; genus Mustelus; species Mustelus asterias. The sequence continues at coordinate 135,583,229 of NC_135807.1, forward strand.
TTCCTCACCTCCCTCTTTTCACCAGTTTTTTCCTTCTTTCTATCTCATTGTTCACTCAAACCCATGTCAGGTCTGGCTCATTAGGTAGCATGCTTACCTCCCAGATTGAAAGTTCTGGGTTCAAGTCCCACTCCAGAGGCTGGAGTACATAAATCAAGGCTGACCATCCCAGTGTCGTACTGAGGGAGTGCTGCACTGGTAGAGGTGCCATAGATTGGATGGGACATAAACCAAGGCCGTGCCTTGTCTCTCAGGTGTAAACGATTCCGCTAGGAGAAGAAGAGCAGGGGTGGTATTTCCAGCATCCTGTTTTCCCTCAAACAAGATTATCTGATAATTTATCACAATTTTATTTGTGGGAGCTTGCTGTGATCAGATTCGCTGTTGTAATGCAGGAAATGCATCAGCGACTGCACTTCAAAAAGTAGTTTATTGATTGTGAAGTGCTTTTAGCCATATTCATTTGTTAAAGGTGCTATTTTAAGGCAAGTCTTCTTTTGTCATGATTCTTTTTTTTTCTAATTTTCTCTCCTCCTCCTGACTCCTTGCTGAGCTTTTAGTTGAGTTTATTTATTAGTGTCACAAGTGGGCAAATGTTGAAGTGGAAACTTTCCTGCTTCTTGACTGTGATAGAAAGACTCAACAAAATTCGTTTCGACTTAATAACATAAGAACATAAGAAATAGGAGCAGGAGTAGGCCATCTAGCCCCTCGAGCCTGCCCCGCCATTCAACAAGATCATGGCTGATCTGAAGCGAATCAGTTCCACTTACCCGCCTGCTCCCCATATCCCTTAATTCCCTTATCGATCAGAAATCTATCTACCCGTGATTTAAACATATTCAACGAGGTAGCCTCCACCACTTCAATGAGCAGAGAATTCCAGAGATTCACTACCCTCTGAGAGAAGAAGTTCCCCCTCAACTCTGTTCTGAACCGGCCCCCACTTATTTTGAGGCTGTGCCCTCTAGTTCTGGTTTCCCTTCTAAGTGGGAAGAATCTCTCTACCTCTACCCTATCCAGCCCCTTCATTATCTTATATGTCTCTATAAGATCACCCCTCAGCCTTCTAAACTCCAACGAGTATAGACCCAATCTGTTCAATCTCTCCTTATAAGCTACATCCCTCATCTCCAGTATCAACCTGGTGAACTTTGTCTTTATTTACGAAAGACTGCATGCAGTTTTGGCTGAAACTTGAGTTGAGAGAGCAGTTGGTACAACTTGCTAATTCCTCCTCAAGTCCGCAATTGCACAAAGAATCAGTTCAGTATTTATACATAATCATTATCAGTTTGCGTGACCAGAGCATATTCAGGAATTCGATTAGTAATAGAATCATAAGCAATGTCATTAATCATGTCATAACTTGCTGACCTCCTAGAACTCTTTGTCTCATCATTCATACCCTTATTTTGTCCTTTGATGTAACAGAAGAAGGTCGGTGACTCCTTCATCCCTGACCTTATCTTGTCTTATTCATACAGTCTTAAAGTTATGCGGAGTCAGCCTTGCTTATATTGTACCAAATAGCTGACCAATTTTCCCATCATGCTGTTCCTTAGTTCGTACAACTTCACGGCATTAACACTGCAATGAAGTTACTGTGAAAATCCCCTAGTCATCATACTCCGGCGCCTGTTCAGGTACACTGAGGGAGAATTTACCATGGTCAATGCACCTAACTAGTACATCTTTGGACTGTGGGAGGAAACGAAACACCCGGAGGAAACCCACGCAGATGCAGGGAGAACGTGCAAACTCCACACAGTTACCCAAGCCGGGAATCGAACCCAGTCCCCTGGCGCTGTGAGGCAGTAGTGCTAACCACTGTGCCACCATGCCGGGCTATGGATTGATGGTTTACGGCAAGAGGTGTCCTACAGTATTCTCTAGGAGTAGCCATTCTTTCACATGGGGGGCCTAGAACTTAAACCCTGGTTAGTTATTTGGTTGTGGGTCACCTAGCATGCAAGCACCACCCTGTCCTTGCTCAAAGAAACAGAAGGAAGCCATTTAGCCCATCAAACCTGCTTCATCATTCAGTAAGATCATGGCTGATTTGAGACGTAACTATACATTCCCCACTTTTCCCCATTTCCCTTAATACCTTAGATTGATAAGAAACTATCAATCTCAGATTTTAAATATACATTGATCTAGCTGGCTGGCTGCAGAAGAGAGAGTTCCAAACCTCTACCTTCCTTTTCATGTAAAAATGTTTCCTAATCTGACTCCTGCAAGGTCTGCCTCTAATTCTTTAGACCACAATCTCTAACTCTCCTCTTTCGATTATGGAACTTCCCAGCTGATTCTCTCCATAGTTAGAAAAGGTTTATAAAGTTCACCCATTACATTCTGGACACAGAAAAAGTCGTGAAGAATTAATTGGAGGAACAGCTCTCAACCAACCGCTGGCTCACCTTCGAAACGCGGGTCTGATGAGATCCTCAGATCTGAAGGCTTCTCTCACGTAAGTATCGAAGGGACACGGAAATGGAAGTGTTGTATCCAGGTCATAGACCTCACAGTACTCTCCGCCGCAGTCGTGAAGTAGGATAACATGGTAATCCTGATATAAAATAAATTATTCCGATGTTCACACTACAGTATATCAGATTACAAAAGCTATCTTTGCTATTACTCATTTATGAAAAATTATATAGTACTGTAGAAACATAGAAACACAGAAAATAGGAACTGGAGTAGGCCATTCAGTCCTTCAAGCCTGCTCCACCATTCAATATGATCATGGCTGAACCCCTATCTGAACACCATACTCCCACGCTCTCCCCATACTCCTTGAAGTTTTTAAAGTCTAGAAATTTGTTTCCTCCTTAAATATATTCAGTGACTTGGCCTTCTGTGGTAGAGAATACCACAGGTTCACCACCCTCTGAGTGAAGATGTTTCTCCTCATAGAGTCATAGAGGTTTACAGCATGGAAACAGGCCCTTCAGCCCAACTTGTCCATGCCGCCCTTTTTTTTAAACCACTAAGCTGGTCCCAATTGCCCACGTTTGGCCCATATCCCTCTATACCCATCATACCCATGTAACTGTCTAAATACTTTTTAATAGACAAAATTGTACCCACCTTTACTACCACCTCTGGCAGCTTGTTCCAGACACTCACCACCCTCTGTGTGAAAAAATTTCCTCTCTGGACCCTTTGTTATCTCTCCCCTCTCACCTTAAACCTGTGCCCTCTAGTTTTAGACTCCCCTACCTTTGGGAAAAGATGTTGATCTATGCTCCCCATTATTTTATAGACCTCATCTCAGTCCTAATCGGTCTACCCCTGTATCCTGAGACTGTGACCCCTTGTTCTAGACCCCTCTCCCTGCCCCCAAACAAGACAGACGAAACAACATTCCTGCATCCAGTCTGTCCAGACCTGTCAGAATTTATATGTATTAATGAGATCCCCTCTCATCCTTCGAAGTTCCAGTAAATACAAGCCCAGTCAACCCAATCTCTCCTCGTATGATAATCCTGCCATTCCAGGGATCAGACAATTAATTGCTTAACTAAAAGTCACAATTGTTACACAAGCAGAGACATAAATATTGAGTAACAAAGGAATCATTTACCCAGATTACAGGCTGATTGTCACTGCCTGACTGCTGGCTCCAGATGGGCACCTTTGCAGTAACAAAATAAATAAAAACAAAATGCAAGTTAGACAAAAATTAATTCCACAGTTTTTATTCTTTAACGTGACAATTCATCTTTTTTATTACAAAGTTTTTTTTTAAGTTTTAAAGTTTATTTATTAGTGTTACAAGTAGGCTTGCATTAACACTTCAATGAAGTTACTGTGAAAATCCCTGAGTCGCCACACTCCAGCGAGGGAGAATTTAGTATGGCCAACACACCTAACAAGCACATCTATTGGACTGTGGGAGGAAACCGGAGCACCCGGAGGAAACCCACGCAGACACAGGGAGTACATGCAGACTCCTCACAGATAGTGACCCAAGCTGGGAATTGAACCTGGGTCCCTGGCGCTGTGAAGCAGCAATTCTAACCATAGTGCCACTGTGCCGTCCATAATATGGTGATCAGCTCATTCCTACTTGTGGTGATGATGTCTTACAGTTCACTCAGGGAGTCTGAGTTGCTGTGGGCTGCAGACACCTTTCTGTGCTGTAATCAGAAGCTGTGGATAGTGATGGCAGAGGCTCGAACATTCCTTTCATCACACGGCAGACCAGGAATCTCTCTTGCTCTTACTGCCTGCCATTGGTGTGTGTTAAAAGGAGTTTGCAGATCAATACTCACCCTGTTTGGCCGCGTTATGAACGCACCTTCCTTGGCCATCACGTCCTGGGGTGAGACTTGAATCCAGATCTGCTGGTTTAGAGGCAGGGGCGCTAACCAACTGTGCCACAAGGCCTCATTGCTGCTTGGATATTTTCACTAATGCGACTGGGAGAAGAGGGGTTAAGCGGGGGACCCCTCTGCTGGTTTAGTGAGGAGCTGCACTGTACAAGAACGGGTCTTTCAGAACATGCTGCTAACCACTGCCACAGTGCTGCCACATATAGGGAGAATGTGGGGGAATTAGGTGTATCGCTCATGCAGAGAGGCGGTGCTAACACGATGGGATGAAAAGTCTCCTTCTGCGCTGTAACAATTCTGTCTTACAGGCATAAAAGTAATTTTGCAACAGTCTTGTACCTTGGAATAAAAAATGTACATTTTATTTTCAAACTGCACTTACCATCCTTTGATCATTTGATATAAAAACAGTGTACCATTCTTCTAAAGGGAGTTGTCGTCTGTTCTTTATGTATTCACAAAGCTTCCACACATTTTCTTCACTGAAGAACACATTTTAATATTGATGTTAACATTCTTTGCTTAAATATTTGCCATTTCTTTTTCTTTCTAAATCCAACGTTGGAAGTTGAAATGTTCTGGGCAAAGTTCTTCAAGAAAGACATAACCAATCACAGAATCACTACAGTGCAGAAGAGGCCCTTCGGCCCATCGAGTCTGCACCGACACATGAAAGGCCCCAACCTGCCCACCTAATCCCACTTGGCCCATATCCTTGAATGTTATGCTGTGCCAAGTACTCATCCAGCTCCCTTGTAAAGGATGTGAGGCATCCCGCCTCCACCACCCTCCCAGGCAGCGCATTCCAGACTGTCACCACACCCTCTGGGTAAAAAACGTTTTTCCACAAATCCCCCCCTAAACCTCCCACTTTAAACTTGTGTCCCCTCGTAACTGACCCTTCAACTAAGGGGAACAGCTGCTCCCTATCCACCCTGTCCATGCTCCTCATAATCTTGTGCACCTCAATCAGATCGCCCCTCAGTCTTCTCTGCTCCAGAGAAAACAACCCAAGCCTATCCAACCTCTCTTTATAACTTAAATGTTCGATCCCAGGCAGCATCCTGGTGAATCTCCTCTGCACCCCCCTCCAGTGCGTCCACATCCTTCCTAGAATGTGGCGACCAGAACTGCACACAGTGCTCCAGCTGTGGCCTCACCAAAGTTCTATACAACTCCATCATGACCTCTCAGCTTTTGGAATCTATACTCCAACTGACAAAGACAAAGTGTGCCATATGTCCTATTAACCTGCCTTTTCTCCTTCAGAGATCTATGGACAAACACGCCAAGGTCCCTTTGTTCTTCGGGACCTCCTAGTGTCAGACCTTTCAAAGTGTGTCACCCTCACACGTTTCAGGGTTAAATTCCACTCATCCGTCCATTTGACCATCTCGTCTACATCTTTCTGTAACCCAAGACACTCAACCTCACTGTTAACCACCCGGCCAATCTTTGTGTCATCGGCAAACTTACCGATCCTACCCCATAGTCATCTATGTCATTTATATAAATGACAAACAATAGGGGGCCCAACATGGGTCCCTGTGGTACGCTACTGGTCGCTGGCCTCTCGTCAATAAAGACCTTAGAAAGTTTGCCTGGTTATACGAGGGATGAGGGACTTACATTATAAACTGGGGTTGGAAAAATTAGGATTGCTCTCCTTGGAGCAGAAAAGGTTAAATGGTGACTTAATGGAGGTTTTTAAGATAATGAGAGGTTTTGAGAGAATAGGTAGAGAAAGACTGTTCCCTCTGACGAATGGGTCAGTAATCAGAGGTCTTAGTCATAATCATAGAGACATAGAGTTTTTCAGCACAGAAAGAGCCCCTTCGGCCCATCTTGTCTGTGCTGGCCATCAAGTATCTATTCTAATCCCATTTTTTCCAGTACTTGCTCCGTAGCCTTGTATATTACGGCATTTCAAATGCTCATCTAAATGCTTCTTAAATGTTGTGAGGGTTCCCAACTCTACAACTAATTCAGGCAGTGAGTCCCAGATTCCCACCACCCTCTGGGTGAAAAATCTTTTCCTTAAATCCCCCCTAAAGCTCCTGCACCTTAACCTTAAATCTGGTTATTGACCTGATTATTGACCCCTCTAATAAGGGGAAACGTTTCTTCCCATCTACCCTATCCATGTCCCTCATAATTGTGTTCACCTCGATCAGGTCACTCCTTCGCCGCCTCTGCTCCAAGGAAAACAGCCTTGGATTTAAAATTATTAGCAAAGGATCTAGAGGCGAGTTGAGGAGGTATGATTTCGCTCAAGAGAATATTTGGGATCTGGAACACTCTTCCTGAAAAGGCGGTGGAAGCTGAATCCATAAATAATTTTAAAAGGGAGTTGGACAGGTACTTGAGAATGAGGAACTTGGTGGTTTACAGACAAAAAGAACTGGCCTGTAGGACTAAGTACGTCAGCACAGTGGTTAGCGTTGCTGCCTCACAGCGCCAGGGACATAGGTTCAATTCTGGCCTCGGGTCACTGTCTGTGTGTAGTTTCCACATTCTCCCTGTGTCTGCGTGGGTTTTCTCCGGGTGCTCCGGTTTCCTCCCACAGTTCAAAGATGTGTCAGTAAGATTGATTGGCCATGCTAAATTGCCTCTTGGTATCAGGGAGATCAGCAGGGTTAATACATGGGATTACGGGGATAGGGCCTGGGTGGGATTGTGGTCGGTGCAGGCTCGATGGGCCAAATGGCCTCCTTCTGCACTGTAGGGATTCTATGATTCTATACTCTTTCAAACAGGTTGCAAAAGCACAATGGGACAAATAGCCTCCTTCTGTTCTGTAAAATTGCACAAAGTGCAAAGTAGATTTTTGTTCGCTCCCTTTCACAATGGGGTCACACTCATGCCTAATTTCAGACCCCAGAGTTACTGGGTGTCCTATGGCACATCATCCTTGTGGTCAGATTGTCACACTGAACATGGACAATGCCAGCAGCTTACCAAACCTAGGGAGCACATCAGAGCTGAGTGTGTACCAGTCTTTCTACATGTGGAAATCAGACCTGCTGTCTGAAAAGACTCTTAAAGGGGAAAAAAGACCAGGAGTGGTTTTACAAAATCCTACCGCACAGCAGGAAAGTCATTCAGCCCATGTGCTCATGTTAGCTCTTCAGAAAAGCTAGTCAATCAGTCCCACTCCCCTAATAAAAGCAAAATCCATTGACTCCGTCCACACTTCTTGCTGCCTTGGAAAAGCAGCCACCAAGGACCCCATGCACCCTAGACATTCTCTCTTCCACCTTCACCCGTTGGGAAAAAGATACAAAAGTCTGAGGTCACGTACCAACCGACTCAAGAACAGCTTCTTCCCTGCTGTCATCAGACTTTTGAATGGACCTAACTTGCATTAAGTTGATCTTTCTCTACATCCTAGCTCTGCCTGTAACACTACATTCTGCACTCCCCCCTTTACTTCTCCCCTATGTACTCTATGAACGGCGTGTTTTGTCTGTATAGCGTGCAAAAAACAATACTTTTCACTGTATACCAATACAAGTGACAATAATAAATCAAATCAAATAGTGTGGATGCTGGAAATCTGAAATAAAAACAGAAAATGCTGGATAAACTCAACAAGTCTGGCAGCATCTGTGGAGAGAGAAAGTTACTGGTTTGAGTCCATATGATTTTTCTACTGGTAACGTTGAGTCCGATGACCCTTCTACAGTGGGAAGTGCCATATAGACTTGAGACATGAACTCTGTCCATCATGCCACAGGAGCTGCCAGACCTGCTGAGTTTATCCAGCATTTTTTATTTTTATCTCAGTCTCACACCCTTGCTGGTTTCCCATAGCCATGCAGTTTTTTCCCCTTCCCAGTTCCCCTTCAAGTTACCATTGAATCTTCTTCCACCGCCCTTTCTGGCAGCGCATTCCAGATCTCAAAATGGTTTTTGCCCATTTTAAAATTTATTCATTAGTCACAAGTAGGCTTACGTTAACACTGCAATGAAGTTACTGTGAAAAATCCCCTAGTCGCCACACTCCGGCACCTGTTTGGGTACACTGAGGGAGAATTTAGCATGGCCAATGCACCTAACCAGCACGTCTTTCGGACTGTGGGAGGAAACCCACGCAGACAGAGGGAGAACATGCAGACTCCGCACAGATAGTGACCCAAGCCGGGAATCAAACCCGGGTCCCTGGCGCTATGAGACAGCGGTGCTAACCACTGTGCCACCGTGCCATTTTTTAATACTGTCAAAAAAAATGTGGAGCAATGTTTTGTTTTAGGAAAGCTGCATCTTAAGATGTGGGATTTTAACCCAACAACCCATCAGAGATCATCTGTCCTCTGTCAGGCCTGCTTACCAATAACAGCTGGTGTACACACAGTCCTCCTTCAGAATGGCTGGCATCTGCCTTTTACCACCTCCTGGGTCTAACCTCTCAGGGTCTGGGGTACTCATAACAACGTTGCTTCAGAGAAAAAAAAAGAGAAACTAAACTGCTAAACACCTGAATTTTAATTCAAGGGAAGAGAGAATTGCTTCAAAACAAGAAAAGAAAAGCCTCTGGCACAGGAACCAATGTGATTGAAGTGGGTCGGAACCCGTCCAGCGAGGATAACGTTGGAGGCAGGAAGCCGGAGGGGTATAGCGGGTGCACACATCCACCGGATGGCGTGAGGACTGGGCGATGGGCCGCGCGAGCACCTTCCGGTTCCCCCGTGTGGAGAAGCCGGAGGAAAATAGTGGCTGCACACGCCTGCTTGATGACGTACGGGTTGGGTGGCAGACTGCGCGCGCAGCTTCCGGTTTCCCCTGCAGGGACTCAGGTGTGGATGTCTCCCAACACCAGGTTCAAGCCCAACAGGTTTATTTGGTAGCACAAGTGTTCTTCCTTCTTCTTCAGGTGAGTGAGGAATTGTGTTCACAAACAGGGCATACATAGACACAAACTCAATTTGCAAGATAATGGTTGGAATGCCAGTCTTTACAGGTAATCAAGTCTTAAAGGTACAGACAATGTGAGTGGAGAGAGGGTTAAGCACAGGTTAAAGAGATGTGTATTGTCTCCAGCCAGAACAGTTAGTGAGATTTTGCAAGCCCAGGCAAGTTGTAGGGGTTACAGATAGTGTGACATGAACCCAAGATCCCAGTTGAGGCCGTCCTCATGTGTGCGGAACTTGGCTATCAGTCTCTGCTCAGTGACTCTGCGTTGTCGTGTGTCGTGAAGGCCACCTTGGAGAACGCTTACCCAAAGATCAGAGGCTGAATGCCCGTGACTGTTGAAGTGTTCCCCGACAGGAAGGGAACACTCCTGCCTGGTGATCGTCAAGCGGTGTTCATTCCTGTCGGGGAACACTTCATGATGTGGAGATGCCGGCGTTGGACTGGGGTAAACACAGTAAGAAGTTTAACAACACCAGGTTAAAGTCCAACAGGTTTATTTGCCACACAAGCTTTATATGCTCTGTTTGTGAACAGAATTCCCACTCACCTGAAGAAGGGGCTTAGAGCTCCGAAAGCTTGCGTGGCTTTTGCTACCAAATAAACCTGTTGGACTTTAACCTGGTGTTGTTAAACTTCTTACTGGGGAACACTTCAGCAGTGACGGGCATTCAGCCTCTGATCTTCGGGTAAGAGTTCTCCAAGGCGGCCTTCACGACACACGACAACACAGAATCGTCGAGCAAAAACTGATAGCCAAGTTCCACACACATGAGGACGGCCTCAACCGGGATCTTGGGTTCATGTCACACGATCTGTAACCCTCACGACTTGCCTGGGCTTGCAAAATCTCACTAACTGTCCTGGCTGGAGACAATACACACCTCTTTAACCTGTGCTTAACCCTCTCTCCACCCACATTGTCCATTCCTTTAAGACTTGATTACCTGTAAAGACTCGCATTCCAACCATTATCTTGTAAATTGAGCCTGTGTCTACGTATGCCCTGTTTGTGAACACAACTCTTGGAGGAACACTCCAAAAGCTTGTGCTACCAAATAAACCTGTTGGACTTTAACCTGGTGTTGTGAGACTTCTTACTGTGCTTACCCCAGTCCAACGCCGGCATCTCCACGTCATGGTATCGATGCAGCAGGAGCTAGTTTGTAAATGTAAAGCTCTTGTTTTTGTTTAAATCCACCCCTCTCTCAAAGAGCAGCACTGATAGATTTGGATATTTGAGAATATAGGAGTGGACAAATTTGAAAGAGTGCAAAGAAGGAGCCAAGACAGATTTTTTTTAAGTTTAATGTTTATTAGTCACAAGTAGGCTTACATTAACATTGTAATGAAGTTACTGTGACAATCCCCTAGTCGCCACATTCCAGTGCCTGTTCTGGTACGCTCGGGGAGAATTTAGCACGGCCAATGCACCTAACCAGCGCGTCTTTCGGACTGTGGGAGGAAACTGGAGCGCCCAGAGGGAACCCACGCAGACACGGGGAGAACAGACAGTGATGCAAGCCAGGAATCAAACCCGGGTCCCTGGTGCTGTGAGGCAGCAGTGGAGGAACAGCCCCTCATATTTTGATTAGGCACTTTACAGCCCCCTGGATCCCACACTGACCTCTGCAGACCACAAACTCTGTCCCCCATTTTCATTTTGCCAAGTCATGAATTAGGAAGAGGGATAGGCCCCTCAGGCCTGCTCGCCATTCAGTAAGATGGTTGGTCTGCTTGTAACTTCAACCCCACGATAACGCAAGTCTGTACCTTGTTTAGGCTTTCAAACTTGAGCTGACCTTCATTCTGCTATCAGTGTGACCAAATGTCCCAGACTTAATGGAATCGGCAGGAGATTTAGAGGGGATTTGAGGAAAACCTTTTTCACTCAGAGGGTGGTGGGAATCTGGAACTCAGTGCCTGGAAGGGTGGTGGAAGCAGGAAAACCTCAACATTTTAGAAGCATTTAGATGAACACTTGAAATACATATAAGGCTACTGACCAAGTGCTGGAAAATGGAATTAGAATAGATAGATGCTTGATAGCTGAAGGGCCTCTTGTTATGTTGTAAATTTCTATGACGTGTAGGCCAGACATTAATAACCCAAATCATGTATTTATGCCAATGTGGTTCATAGAATCCCTACAGTGCCAATGCAAGGAGGCCATTCAGCCCATCGAGTCAGCGCCAATTCTCTGACAGAGCATCTTACCCAGGCCCTATCCCCGTAACCCCCCGCATTTACCCACTGATCCCCCAAACCTGAAAATCTTTGGACATCTTTGTTTCATTGTCACTATGATTGATGCTGTCTTATTTATTCCAGACTGATTTAATTAATTAACTGAATTTAAATCTCCCCCCCCCCCCAACTGCCCTGGTGCAACTCTGCCCTTCTACCGTGGCTATATTTGCAGCTGGGTGTCCCTGGAGAGGGAACATGCAGAGTCCACGGTCACCACCGAGGCCTTCTGGGCCCTGTAGGGGCAGGGGTGTGTTACTGACCCTTTTAGTCACATTTTGATTTGAAGTTTTAAATTTTCTTTACACTTTGTCTTCTGGTTTGGGCAGTTCCCTTTTTTGGAGGCTGCCTTTCTTGCTTTGCCCCTGAGTTTTAGTTTATTTGTTTGGCACAAAATAATACCCTGGTGGGATTCGAACCTGGGTCCCCACATCGCTGGTCTGCACAGTGCTGGCAAATGGGACTAGAATATGTAGGTGTTTGGTGGCTGGCACACACACAATGGGCTGAAGGGCCTATTGCTGTGTTGTAAATCTATATGACTGTGATATTCCTGTGGGTCCGAAGTCACATGGAGGCCAGACATTAGCAAACCAAATGCTAATGTGGTTCATAGAACCCCAACAGTGCAGAAAGAGGACATTCAGCCCATTAAGTCTACACTGACTATCCAACATAGCCCATCCCCTGCATTTAAGTTTTAAAGTTAATAAGTTCAAGTTTATTTATTAGTTACAAGTAGACTTACATTAACACGGCACAGTGGTTAGCACTGCTGCCTCACAGCGCCTGGGACCTGGGTTCGATTCCCAGCTTGGGTCACAGTCTGCGCGGAGTCTGCAAGTTCTCCCCGTGTCTGCGTGAGTTTCCTCTGAGTGCTCCGGTTTCCTCCCACAATCCAAAGATGTGCAGGTTAGGCCTCTTTTAGGGCAAACCAAATAAACCAACTCAAATTAACTCATGGATAAAGTAAAAAGGGGCAGCTCCCCAAAAGGAGGGGGAAGAGCCCGAACAGAAGTACAAAGGAAACTTAAAACATCAAATCAAAATGTGATTATCGGGGTCTATAATGCACCCCAGCCCCTGCAGTGCCCAATGGGCGCGGAAGGTGTCAACTGCGTGGACGCCGTATGCTCCCTCTCCAGGGACACCTGGCTGCGAACGTAGCCGCGGTCGAGGGGCAGACAGTCAGGATGGACGACCCCGTCGATCGCCCGCTGCCTGGACCTGTTAATGGATGTGCGGGTCAGGTAGATTGGCTATGCTAAATTGCCCCTTAGTGTTGGGGGATTAGAAGGTTAAGTACGTGGGGTTGTGGAGATAGGGTCTGGTGGGTTTGTTTGGTGCAGGCTCAATGGGCCGAACAGACTCCTTCTGCACTGGGGATTCTATGAGACACTGCAATGAAGTTACTGTGAAAATTTACCCCGCTAATCCCCCTAACCTCAATATCTTCAGCAAGTAATCTCACAACACCAGGTTAAAGTCCAACAGGTTTATTTGGTTTCACGAGCCTTCAGCAGGTGAGTCAAGTGGCTTAATATCTTGAGGGATGGCCAACCTACCTAACCTGCACATCCTTTTACTTTATCCCTGAGTTAATTTGAGTTGGTTTATTTGGTTTGCCCTAAAAGAGGCCTAACCTGCACATCTACATTCCACAGTCACCATTACTGATACTGGCGTATTTATTCCAGACTGATTTAATTAATTAACGGAATTTAAATCCCTCCCCCGGGATTCGAACCCGGGTCCCCGCATCACTAGCCCCGCCCCCCTTGTCCCTCCAGGCGACCCACGTGTGTCTTCCGCTTCAACCACGCCCATGATATACGTCATATGTTGACCTAGCTCTGATTGGTCTGGGGTGAGGGATCACATGATACCGGCAATCTCCGATTGGATGGGATACTGACCAATCGGAGTGGCGGCGGAGGTTGGGGGCGGGGTCTCGCTCACCCTGGGACCCAGAGTGAGTGAAGGTGGGAGAAACACCGACGCTTTGCTCACGGCGAATCCCTCCGCGGAGGAAAAGCGAGCTAGAAATCCAAATCGTCCCCAGAAATAAAAATACGGTCCGATTGATTTGGGGATTGGTTCGGGTTCTGGTCCCTCCGACGCTCCTTCAGGGTGGGAAGGAGCGGGGATTAGGATGGAACTAGTTGGGGTGATCGGCCGGCGGAATGATTGGAGGGCGGGCGCGCGCGGGAAAGTTTTGGCGCCAGAACCGCCAACGGCCGCAGCGCGAGAGCAACGGTCAGGGGCGCGCGCACAGGCGCAGTGAGGGAGAAGCGGCCGGCGGGAGCCTGTTAGTCCGCTCAGAGAGAGAGTGTGAGGGGAGGAGGGAGACAATATCATCCCCAACAACCCCCCTCACCCGGCAACATGGTGATGCTGAGGAGCGGGGCCTCCCTCAGCCTGGACTCCAGCTCCGAGTTCGTCGCCCTGGGCTCCCGCCAGAGCCCGTCGTCCACACCGCGGGCCTGCCGCGCCAAACGGAGACGGGCCGAGGCTGTAAGTTGGGGGGGGGGAGAGGGAGTCTGGCCCTCTTGAATCGACTGACTCGCTTGAATCGACCGACCGATATTCCGAGGCGGGTGGGATGGGGGACACTGGCCTCGCCCGAGGGGGGGGGGGGGGGTGAGACTGTCCCCCTCTCTGGGCTGGGGGGGGGGGGGTGAGACTGTCCCCCTCTCTGGGGTGGGGGGTTTGCTTCAATTCCCGAGGTTATGACTAACCCCCCTCCCTCCGCCGGGCCCATGGATCGGGCATGTGGCGCAGTCTGCGCCACTTATTTATTTATATATTTATGTAATCCCCTCCCTCTTCCTCGGGATGGCCGCCCACGGCTAGAAGCGCTGCCTCCGCGGATCGGCAGGACTCGTTTTATTTCCCAACCAGACCAAAAGAGAGGGACGGGGTTTTTATTTTTTTATAAATAAAAACTTTCCTTCCACATTTGGCTGGTTGACGATCTCTCCTGGGCCGCCTCCTCGTTGATCTGCTTTAATTTGTTTGGTTCTGGATCTCTCTGGGCTGTCCCCCCTCCCTCTGGATGCTGGCCCTGGGTTTATCTTTGATTTCTATTCTCTCTCTCTGCTGGCCCTGACGCTTTTTGCTGTTGGTAATGGAGGCTAGGGTATCCCAGCATTCCCAGCTACTGGGAAAGTCCTCTATCCAAGCTACAGAGAGCCACACTTCATTCCCCACCACCCAAGAAAGGCTCGTATTTATAATCACCAGGGCCACTGGACCTCACCAAGCCCTTTACAACCAATTTAAGTACTTCCAAATGCAGTCTATAAAGTTTAAAGCTTTGTTGTTTAGAAGTGTCACCGCAGTGAGGTTACTGTGAAAATCACCACACTCCGGCGCCTGTTCGGGTACACTGAGGGAGAATTTAGCATAGCCAATGCACCTAACCAGCACATCTTTCAGACTGTGGGTGGAAACTGGAGCACCTGGGCGACACAGTGGTTAGCACTGCTGCCTCACAGCGCCAGGGACCCGGGTTCAATTCCAGCCTCGGGTCACTGTCCGTGTGGAGTTTGCACGTTCTCCTCGTGCCTGCGTGGGTTTTCTCCGGGTACTCCGGTTTCCTCCCACACTCCAAAGATATGTGGGTTAGGTTGATTGGCTATGCTAAATTGTCCCTTAGTGTCAGGGGGATTTGCAGGGTAAATATGTGGGGTTAAGAGGACAGGGGCTCGATGGGATTGTTGTTGGTGCAGGCTAGATGGGCCGAATGGCCTCCTCCTACACTGTAGGGATTCTATGATTCACCCGGTAGAAACCGGGCAGATACTGGGAGAACGTGCACACTCTGCACACACAGTGAAAGAAAGGTTTACATTTGTATAATGCATACCAAGCCACTGGACCTCTCAAAGCCCCTTTACAGTCAATTTTAGTACTTTTCTAAGTGCAGTCAATAAAACCAGTGGGGTGGGGGGAATTGAGGCCTCTGAAACATGGGTGCCAAGATGGTTGCCAGAAATTCTGCATACTAACTACAAGACTCATGAAGAGGTGCAAGAAACAAAAGAGCTCATCAAAAATGACAGCCGGAGAAGAAAATCTTTTAAGTATTTTGGCCGTTTGATCAGAGCTGAAAGCCGACAAGAAGTCTCTTCCAGAGGACGAAATGGAGGGCAGCAGAAAGGGGTCAAATACATGCGTTTGGAAGTTGGAGGTCCTGGAATGGTTTTAGACAAGCTACAGTAGATGTGTGAGGATAGCATCGGACAGATGCGTGTGACATACCATGATAGGTCGCCTAGGGGTAGTTACCCGCAGCAGCACTGTTGTAATGTAGGATGACTAACTGATCTACTCATGCTGCATTGAGTTTTCTTTTCCAGCAAGCAGTGGAGGCAGGATCGTTGAATATTTTAAAGTCAGATTTAGACCGATACTTGATTGACAAGGAAGTCAAAAGTTATGGGGGGGCAGAGAGGAAAGTAGAAGCTGCAATTGGACAAACCATGATCTTACCAACGTGGCATGCTGGAGGGATTGAATGGCCTACTGCTCCCTAGAAAATAACATGAGAAAAGAGCAGGAGTTGACCTTACAGTCCCTCCCAAGCCTGGTCTGCCATTCGCTATGATCATGGTTGACGTTTGGCTTCAACTCCACTTTTTTGTTCCCTATTGCTTGATTCCCTGAAAAGAACAAAAATCTGCCTGTCTCAGTCTTAAATTGTTTCAACTAGGAGAGGCAGTGGTGTAGTGGTATTGTCACCGGATTAGTAATCGAAAGAACACAGGCAAGATCTGGGGACCTGGGTTCAAATCCCACCACTGCAGATATTTGAATTCGGTGGTGATGCTGCCGTGGTGGTTATGGGGGTGGGGAGAGAGCCCCTAATAATTGTTGGGCGGCACGGTAGCACAGTGGTTAGCACTGCTGCTTCACAGCTCTAGAGACCTGGGTTCGATTCCCGGCTTGGGTCATTGTCTGTGTGGAGTTTTCACATTCTCCTCGTGTCTGCATGGGTTTCCTCCGGGTGCTCCGGTTTCCTCCCACAGTCCAAAGATGTGCGGGTTAGGTTGATTGGTCATGTTAAAATTGCCCCTTAGTGTCCTGAGATGCGCAGGTTAGAGGGATTAGTAGGTAAAATATGTAGGGATTTGGGAGTAGGGTCTGGGTGGGATTGTGGTCGGTGCAGACTTGATGGGCCGAATGGCCTCTTTCTGTACTGTAGGGTTTCTATGATTTCTATTGAGTAGCCAGAATCCTCGAGGGTAGAGAATTCCAAAGATTGGAACAAGCATGAGTGAATTTTATTTCATAATCTGTTTTAAATTACTGACCCTTTACCTGAGGCAATTTCCAAGACAGTGGAAATGATGTGTCCACCCTGTCAGACCCCTTCAGAATCTTGTATATTTCTATGAGATCCCCTCATATAGTACGGCCCAACAAGTCTCCACTGACAAAATTAGACTAAATCCAGTTAATCCCACTTTACAGCATTTGGCCCATGACCTTGACTGCTGACATTTCAAGTGCTCATCCACATATTTTTAAAGGTTGTGAGGTCTCTACTACCTACCCAGACAGTGCATTTCAAACTCCTACCATCTAGGTGAAAAATGTTGCCTCAAATTCCCTCTAAGCTTCCTGTCCCTCCCCTTCAATTTATGCCCCATTGTTATTAACCCTTCAACTGAGGGAAACAGCTGCCTCCTATCCACCATGTCCATACCCCTCATAATCTAATACACCTCAATCTGGTCCGTCCGTTCCCCCCCCCCCCCCCCCCCCCCCAGCCTTCTGTGCCCTAAAGGACACAACCTGAGCTGTCCAACTTCTCTTCATAACTCAAATGTTCCACCCCAGGCAACATTCTGGTGAATTTCCTCTGCATCCTCTCCAGTACAATCATATCCTTCCTAGAGTGAGGTGACCAGAACTGCATGCAGTACTCCAGCTGTGGCCTAACAAAGGTTTTGTACAGCTCTAACATAACCTTCCTGCTCTTATCACAACCGATGAGTGTCCCATACGCTGCCTTAACTACATTATTAACCTGCCCTGTTGCCTTTAGGGATCTGTGGACAAGCATCCCAAGATCCCTCTGGGCTTCCTAGTGTCCTGCCATTCATTGAGTATTCCCTTCTGTTATCACTCATTCCGAAGTGCATCAAATTGCACTTTTCAGGGTTAAATTCCATCTGCCATTGCTCAACTTGTCTATATCTTCCTGCAACCTAGAACTTCCTTCCTCACTCTTAACTCAAGAAAAGTTTCCCAGTTTACTCAGCCTCTTATCTCAGGACAGCCCTCCCAACTCAGGAACTATTGCAGTGAATCTTTGCTGTGTTGTCTCCAATGCATGCGTTTCATCCTTTGATATGGAGACTAAACTGCACACACTACTCCAGTGTGTGCCATATAACTGCCTGCATTTTGTTTAGCTTTCTAGGTAAGAGCAAAGGGAGCACTGAAAGCTGTTATCTGGTATTACCATTTAATTCCTGAATCTCAGATTGCATCATTCACCAACTGAATCACCCATGCCCTCTGCCATTGTGCAAAATGGTACAATCAACAAGATGTATTGACACCTTATCACCTAGGAGACAGCAACCACCTACAAGTTTCCCCTTTGACTGTCTTGACTTGGAACTATCTTGTTCCTTCATTTTTGCTGGGTTGAAATCCTGGAACCCTTTTTTTAACAGCACAGTGGATGTATGTTCAAGAAGGCAGCTCAACACCACCTTCAAAGGGCAGTTTGGCATGAACAATGCTGGCCCATACCCCATCAATAAATGGAAAGGAAGTTAAGTTATTGCAGCTCCAAGACTTTTGTGTAACAATATGCAATGTCTTTCGAAATACAAAGACCAAAGTGTAATGAGAAACTTGATGTTTTTTATGCTGCTTTGTACCTTCACAATATTTGGTTCAATAAACAACTCAGCACCCCCATGCACCACTTGCCTTCTACAATTTTTCAGAATATAAACTGTTGTTTCAGTGCAATGTTGAGGGAATATTGTGCTGCATGATTGGAGGTGCTGGATTTCAATGTGGTGAAATGTGCATCAGAGTAAAGGCCATGTTGCTTGCACTCATCCTTTGCAGTGCAAGTAACCACACTCTGAAGAGGATACCTTTCTAATCTAACAATGCCAACTCTTGCTTCTTACACTCTTTCCTGGATGATGTCTGTAAATGCAATAGGCTTCTCTGAAGTTGCTGTAGATAACCTCCAATTCATTGACTGGAAATCATGTTGGAAATAAAGCAGCTGATTCAGTAAACGCCAAAAAAATTGCAGCATGATGAGTTTATAGCCTCTTTTCGTGATGCTGGTTGAGGGGAAACTATTAGCTGGACATGAGAGAGTGCTCCCCAGCTGTTTTTAGAATTAATACCATGGGACCTTTTACAATGGACCAAATTTTGGTACGTGCCTCCAAATGGGTGTGTTGGCTGCATAGCTATAATGTTTTCTCAAGAGAGGTGGTCTGCAGTGTTGAAGTTTGTAAGATTGTTAGGATAATCCTGATATAGTTAGTACTGACTACCTTGATGTCATTTGCTCTGAGACAGTAGCCCCTAGAAGCTTTGCTTTGGGATTCTAAGATCATTCATGCAGGGGTCATGACCTAATCTAATAAAGGCAAAATACTGCAGATGCTGGAATCTGAAACAAAAATAAAATGCTAGAGAAACTCAGCAAGTCTGACAGCATCTGTGGAGAAAGAATGGAGCCAACATTTCGAGTCTGGATGACCCTTCGTCAGACCTCATCTAAGTCGAGTTGTCTGAAAGATGGTTTTCATGCTGTTGATTCCAGTATGATAGACCTCGTTTGGGATTTTAATCCTGCCATAGAATTCTCATGATGGATGTTGATGTTTTTGGATGAACTTTGATGTGGTGCTTATAGGAGACCCAGGATTCTCCACCATACTGGCTGATAAGAACAAAGGCCTGGCAAGGTTTGATTTTAATTTTCAGCTTAATGTCCTGCTGCTTCCTGACTGATTATGGAGTTGGCCTTAGGTAGAACCTGCTTTCTGAATGTTTGCACTGGTATCCTCATCAATAGTGGCACCCCCACAGAGCAAACCATCAAGGTACAGGAATTTTTAAACAGCTTTGGGACTGCTGCTGTCAATGGTTCTGTCTGGTGCTTTGTGGCGTGATCCTAATTCTGGCTGAAACAACCACGTTCTGGGGAAAAACGAATTTGGGAGCCAAGATTATTGGCAGCACTTGTTTTGTTTGCTGTAGTCTGGATATCTTTGTTGTGAGCAGATGGGGCACGACATCTGTATGCAGAAGTCATTTGAATACTGCTTTTGTGGCTTTGGTAGAGGCACATTCAGGAGAAATTGAAGAGTTACCCTGAACAGAGGATAATGTTGTCTGTGGTGGCTTTCTTAAGCATTGCAGCAAAAGAGAAATTGAAAAGTTGGGGAGCCACAAAGGCAACCTTACTTTATGTCTCTGGTTACCGCAAAGGCATAGGACATCTCGCCATGGGCATAAACTCATCTAGTCATGCAGTAGGTGCAGGATTTTGACAAACCCGTCTGGACGTCTTGGTTGTTGATGTCTTGTCATTTTGCATTGTTATGGTTTTTTGAGGGAAACAGGTGATGGATATTTGAACAGATACAAATAGGGGATGGTTGGGACACTGGGTGAAGAGTGTTGGACTAAGGTTAATGAACTCTCAACAAGAAAGGGTTCTGTGTTTTAGTTTTGACTTCACCAACTAGCATAGATCCTGTTAACATTCGTAACAGAGAATGCTTGGCCTAGAAGTGAAGAATGAAAAGATACCTTATCAGGCAGAAGCTTGCAATTGGAGTTATTTTGGAGAAGAATGGCTGAATCCAAGTATAAGTATCAGTGTATGGTTTACCCCTTGGTTCTGTGAAGCTGAATGAACCATTTGGCCAATGGAAGAATGAAGCGGATATATGGACACAGGTTACGTCCTTCCTAAAGAGAAAGCAAGGGGTACTCTTAGCACTTTTGCTTCTCTTCAGAAGCAGGATCAGGTGCAAAGTATTTTTGGAGCTGGAGGCTCATCATTTAGACATCAAGGAAGATTTGAATATGTATGTACAAAATTTATACGAAAGATGACCTGTTGAATGCATGGTCAGGTTTTGATAAATTCTGAAGGATGGGTGGTTATTCCATAAACATGGAATTTAACAGATTATATAACAGATTGAGATCCTAATTCAGCATTTGCTTTCAAATTGTTAGATTGTGCTAAAGTAAATGGCTAGGCTCCTGGTCTTGACTGAAATTAGATTCTCAGAAAGAAATACACTTATGGAACAGATGTCTGAAGCTTTGAAAAAAACCTGGGGCAACATTTATTTCCAGCGACTTTCATGGCATCAATGGAGAGCATTCAGCAGTAACACAAAAGCTGGAGGATTCAGTGTTGGCAGCGTTTTGAGACTGTTTAGATAAGGGGTGCCCTTATTGTTTAGATAAGGACCACAAAAAAAATGAGGATAGAGATCCTTTTGGTAGCTTTATTGGATGACCGGAATTGGGTAACTACAACAGAAGAATAAATCCAGGAATGGTAAACATTTGATTCAGATGTGACTTGAGATATCATTGAGATGGATTGTCTGAAACGGAATAACGGTTTTTGAAATGAAACAAAATATCGGGAGGGGAAGATGATGATTTTGATCAATCAGGAGAAATTGTGGCCACCAGAAGCTTTTGGGTACTGTAATGTGTTAGATGGTGAGTGCAGATCCATGTTTGGAGTGGATTAGTTAATGTGTTACTGGGATTCTCTAAATAATAAAAAACAAAAAATAAGATGAAGGGACATGCACGTTCTACTTGTTTCTTTTTCAGGGACCATAATATGTTTAAATCAAAGACTGGTGATTCTGTATAAAATAGCTGGAGCTAACCATTTTGTCAGCACAGATCTAGTGTTCTGTGAAATACTGTTACTATCTATGAAAAAGGCTGGAATTAAATTGGATGTGGACTATGATAATGGCAGTTGTTTTTGAGAAATCTGTCAATTTAATTTACAGAATGGCCTCATGTTTTGAATTGCAACGTTAGTGTTTATGACATCGTGGAGAGGTGTATGGGATCTCTTAATGGTTGTACTATAATGTGAGACCCAGGTTAAGTACTTTTTCTTTTGTTTAATCTGGAAGAATATTCTTGTGTTTTCAAAAGTCCTAATTTGAAGGGGCTCTGTCATTGTCTTGTTAAGGGAAACCGGTGTTAGGTATTTGAACACAAATGGGGAAAGCTGGGAGATTAGGTGTGGGTGAGGAACATTGACACTGAACAAAGTCAGCAAACTCCGAGCAAGGAAAGGCTCTTGCGTCTTAGCTTTGACCTAAGCAATCATTGTGGATCCTGTTAACATTAGTTTAGAGAGCAAGTGCGAAGCTGACTAAATCTCTAGGTGCATGTCTCCAGATAACAAGAAAAAATATTGAACTTGCTACACTACCCAGCTTTAGTGGTTGCTTTGTTTGATTGGCTCCTGGATTAAGTAACTCTTGCAGCCCAGAGCATCATAACTTTTCACAGCAGTTTTTAATCATTCACAGCTGTTTGTTTGACGGATCCTCTTTCAGAAGCCAGAATGACTTTCTGTTATCTGTCTCTTTCTACCACCATCTCACAAAACAACGTGTTTTCCAACCCAGTGGCTGAGAAGTATTTGTCAACATGAATGCCTTGCATTTATATAGTGTCTTTAAGGTGTTAAAGTACAACGGCCCTCTACAAATTTGACACAGAGACAAAAGAGGTATTAGAACTGAGGACTAAAAACTTGGCCAAAGTGGCCAATTTTAAGGAATGTTTTAAAGGAGTGGAAGAAGAAGAGGGAATTACCCAAATTGCATTTGGGCCTAGAGGAGATTAGAGAGGGGGAGAAGTGTCCAAGAATCTAGCTAATTAATGCTTGGCTTTAAATTTCAGGTTTAAAAAGGGGCACCTTTAATGGAAGACTTTTCCTGAGAGACTAAGCCATTATCACTTGCCAGAAAAATTGACAATTCTTCCCAAATACTTGCTGTGGAAATAGTCAAATTTTGACATGTGACAATGCTGACACAGTTAAAGTGACAACCTCAATACATTGGGAGATCGCCCCTATGCATACTCAAATGTACATGGACTAGGATGCTTACAGGAGCTGTGCAACAAAAAAGAAAAGATAGCTTACCCCTGACTTCTGAACATATAGTTCATGAATAATCTTTGCTAATTTCCAATCAATCTAGATGTATAGGATAAATATTAGCCTACCATGTAATAGATATTTGTGTGAATTTTACAGTTTGAATCTTCCAACACTGTCATTGTTTAACTGCAGAATTACTTGTCTGATGATGTGAAGGAGAACTGCAATGGTAATCTCTCTCCAGCCTTGAGAAAAAGTCAGTTACAAACTGATACCTCCTTAGATTCAAGCTATAATGAAAAGAGCGTAGAAGATCTGTGTGACAATGGGATGGAAGTACGACATTTCACCAGGTATAGGAACTGTTTGTAACCAATGGATATAATGTTTCCTTCTGCAGTGTATGCATTGGATAGTCTTATTTTTCATTGTTTTGTGTTGCAACTTTTGTATTTGTTGCCACCAGAGAGCGTTATTTTCTTTGTGACAGAAATACAATGGACTAACATGTAAACTCTCCAGTGTTGGATTTGGGAGGTACCCCAGAGATGTGCTGGAGAAATCCCTCTTGGTACCTCACAGATAAGTATTGACATGATAATTGCCCAGAAGAGCACACGTCCTCTGGGCAATTGCCCTGCACTGTGAAGCATCCGAAAATGTGATTTTAAATCACGAACGTCGAATGGTCCCGACATGGTTATGCTAATAATCACTCAAAAAAAAGTTGTAATTAAAATCTCTGTTGACTTCTGGGTAACTACTGTAATGACGTAGTTGCCTCACGGGACTTCCCACCCCTAAACTCCCCCAGGGGACATAAACACACACACACACACACACACACACCTCCCATCCACACGGAAATCTTCAGCCCCCCTGCAGGTTCCAGCTGACTGCTATCCCTGCAAACCCAGCCCCGCACCCCAAAAATCATCCACTTACCACAGACGGATATCTTTTCCCAGGTCTGTCAATTTCAGTGGACCTTTAAACTTACCTGGTTTATAGCAGCTAGTGCTGCTTTTAACACAAATAAGGGCATGTCCGTCTTCAATCTGATACTACTGGACTTTGACGCTTAGCCTCGAGGGCGGCTGTGCTGTCTAAATCTCACCTGGCCTGAGTTGGAAGGTCAGACGAGACGGGCATTGGAAGAAATTTAGCGTAAATAATTGTTCTTGAAGTGGTAATCTGATGCTGCTTGCCAGTCTGAGGAAGTTAAAGCCCAATAAAATTACCACCCCTTCCCCCATTCAGAAAACTCCAAGAATGTTATCTCTCACTCTCTCAAAATATTTTCACTTCAGTATTTAAGAACTACTCTTCTCTCTGCAGGCAATCGGTAAGACTGCAGATCAACAAATGTAATGATAAAGAAGGTAAGTTCGACTATTGCATTTTTGTATTTCACCACCTGACACCCCAAAGCCTGTCCACCATCTACAAGGCACAAGTCAGGAGTATGATGAAATGCTCTCCACTTGCCTGGATGAATGCAGCTCGTACAACAGTCAAGAGGCTTGACACCATCCAGGACAAAGCAACCCACTTTGGCACTTCCACAACATTCCCTCCCTCCACCACTGACACATCATGGCAGCAGTGTGTATCATCTAGAAGATGCATTGCAGGAACTCAGCAAGGCTCCTTAGGCAGCACCTTAACAATCCCATGACCACTACCATCTAGAAGGACCAGGGCAGCAGACCCCTGGAGATACTATCATCTGGCAGTTCCCTCCCAAGTCACTCACCATCCTGACTTGGAAATATATCGCCATTCTTTCATGGATGCTGCATCAACATCCTGGGACTCCCTCCCCCACAGCACTGTGGGTATACCAACACCACATGGATTGAAGCTGTTGAAGAAGGTAGCTCACCACCAACTTTCAAGGACAGTTAGGGATGGCCAGTAAATGCTGGCCTAGCCAGTGACGTTCACATCCTGTAAATGAATTTTTAAAAAACCTAATGCGCACATAATAGATTGGGGTATTTTAAATTAAATCTGTTAGGATCAGTCCAAGAATATAAGTTACAGGAGAATTAAATCTTTCAATGTTTTGAAGTATGTGCTTCATTTTCTAATTGGTTTGGGACTTGTCATTACTGACTTTTGTCAGTTAAAATGTAGCTATTCTGAAAATATTGGAAGTGGCAGCCATATGTTGTATTATGCAACATTGTACAAATGGGCTCACATCGATATCTCATTAAGCAACAGTCGCTTCTCTTTAACATAGGGAAAATGCACTTCACGGGTATAAATAGACCATATTTGACACTGAACCAGTGAAAGAGATGGTAGGTGGGATGACTGAAAGCATGTACCTTCAAGAGTTTTAAACAATTTCTTAAAAGAGGAGAGACATAATTAAATAGGGAATTCCAGCAATTGGAGCCAAAACAACTAAAGGCTTGACACCATTGGTGGCACGAAAGGAGTGGGGCAAGTGTTTGGAGGATTGGAAGAGGGTTGTTGGGCTGGAGGATGCTTGGGATCAGGAGAACAAAATCATGGTGGGATTTGAGCACTTGAGAATTTAAATTTGAGCTGTTGGTAGACCAGGAGGCGACGGAGCACAGGGGTGATGTACAAGAAGCACATGTTATCAGTTAGAATAAGGGCAGTGTTTGAGTTTAGAGTTATCAGTGGGCAGCTTGTCAGGAGACCATTGGAATAATCGAGAGTGGAAGTAACAAAAACACGGGTTAAAATTTCAACAGTAGATAGGCTGAACTGAGGAGGGGACCAGAAACATTATAAAGTGGAAGTAGATGGTCTTTTTGAAGAAGATACAGGATTGGAAGCTCAGCTATTTATTCATATTTATTCAGTACTATACAAACTTGATAAAGGTCATTAAGATTATGAAAGGGTTTGATAGGGTAGCAGTAGAAAATATGTTTCCTTTGCTGGTGAGATCATGGAGGGAATTCAGGAACAATTTCTTTACCCTGAGATGCTATTAGAATGTGGGACTTGCTTCCTAAGTAGGTGAGGTGAATAGTAAATGCATTTAAGGAGAAGCAAGCTTAGTACACAAGGGAGAAAAGAATGGAAAGATATGCTGAATGGGTTAGATAAAGAAGGATGGGAGGAGGTTTCGTGTGGAGCATGGGCTTATTGGACCAAACGGCCTGGTGTACTATATATCCTCCAGTACTTTGTAAAGCCATTTTGAGTCATCCAAAGAAGCAAAATGTGGCTTTAAATGCTAAAACCATGTATGCACTCTGTAATCTAATGGTCATGCATTGTGTCCTCTCTCTTCTGAATGTAGCTCCACTCGCCATAACGTGTCGGAGTAAGAGAGTTGAAATGGAAGTGCATGAAGGAGTACATGAAAGCACTGATACGGAAGTGCGACGCAGTTGTCGGCTCCGAAGAAATCGCTACAACACACTAAACCAATCTGTTCTCTTTGATAAATTGATAACAAAGTAAGAGTGGGGAAAATTTTCTTTCTGTGCTTATGATTCAATAATCCAGAATCAGACTATCTTGATGTCTGTAATCTGTCACTGGAATCTAACATTTGCAAATATTTGTTGGACAGCACTGCAGAAGCTGTTTTGCAGAAAATGGATGACATGAAAAAGCTGCGACGTCAGAGAATGAGAGAATTAGAGAATTTAAGAGAGCTTAATGATACAGAAGAAGATGAAGTAAGTTTGTACTTTAAATGTTTGAAGTTTAATTTGTGAACTGCATCTAATGTGACTTATTTACTTGAATTATTGCATGGTTTAAATGCTGGTGCGTTAGAGAAGTTAGTTGTTTTGAGGAAGAAGGTGAGGTGATTGACAATTTACCCATGCTTTGAAATGGGTGGAGGAGGTTCGTGTGGAGCATGTATTGGGTTGAATACTCATGTTTGTTGACTGGCATGGTAGAGCATATACTGGCCATCCTTTTTTGGCTTGGCTAGTGAATGGCCTATTTTTGTTGGGAGGTTTGTACTGTAGTATAGAATCTTGTGGTGTTACTTAATCATGATAGATCTCCACACATTGATTTTATTTTTCAAATTTAGTGCTTTACGTTTGTTAGAGTAACTGAACTGAAATCAGTCACACCCCAAAGATTGATACTTTGATGCTGTCTTTTTTGCCTTAAAGGAAAATTTAGATATGTATTCATGTGTGAGAAAGAGGCCAGTTCAGACAATAGATGAAGAAACCACAGAAGATCATGAGGATGGGAGTGGTGGTAAGTAATCCAAAGGTTTAGCTGTCCAAAGACAATTTTGGCTTCTGTTACTGCTCTTTTTAAAAATCCTAAGTATATCAAGACAGATTAAGACAGAATTTCTCTTCTGCAAACAATAATTCATGAGTTTCAAGGTTAAAGGGAAAAGGCTGAAGTGTGCCTTAAATTGGATAACTCTTTCATCTGTTCTTACATTTGGATTGCTGATGAGAGGGCGAGTTTAATGTGTGTCCCACTTCCTGTGACAGTAACTATTGCTCCAAAGGTTAAGGCGCTTCTTTAGAGAGGGCCCGATCTGAATTCTGGACTATGATCTGTCATCATGGCGCATAATGACAATCAAACCCAGCTGGGAACCTTGTGATCATTGTAATTCAACTATATGCTGAATTCAACGAATGCTTAATGAGTCTAGTATAACTGGGGACTGTCATCTGATGCACATGCTGACAAAGTCCATAAAAGTAAAGCCCATAAACCCACCCCGACTGGTTCAACTCTCATGGAAACAAATTTAAACGTGTTTGTCACCATGGCATGTTTCAAAGTGAAATCAGGGTTAACACATCTATAAACTGAGAATTAAAGCTTCTTCAAGTAGTTGCTGTTTTCCATCTTTTACAAGTTTAGTTAAATAAAATGTTGCGAGCTATTAACTTTTGTGACTTTGGATAAAAATCTATCTTAGATACCTGAATTTCTTAACGTACGTAAATGGGAGAAGCTACAGCTTTCCTTTGGACAATCTGGTTAGGAACAGGCTAAACTTATTTCATCACTAGGTGATTTTCATAGCTTGATAAGAATCATTCAGATCAAGTAGCAAAGAAATTGAGGATTGAGTATGTGGTATGTCCTCCCTCATCGCCCATGTTGAATTAATAAATAATTTCCCAAACCAACTACAGAATTATCCGAGGAAGAAGAAGCTGAAGATAGAGAAGATGAGGATGGTGAGGAGGATACCCAAAAGCGCTATTATTTACGTCAGAGGAAAGCTGTTGTGCAATGCCAAACTACAGGTGAAGGTATAACTGCTTTTTACTTGATGTAATTTAATCAGTCTTTTTCTCCTCTTCCTCCCTCAGGCACCTTGTTAATATTTTTATTTTAATTAAACTCCCTCTTTTGGCCTTGCATCTGCACCCTTGATACAGCCTTGAGTTGGCTGCTAGAAAGTGCATGACAATGGTAAGCCAGAGACTCTCTCTGACTTCAATGCCTAGCTTTACCAAACCTCCCTTCAAATAAAAGAAACAAGTGGTGACTAGCTTTTACAGATCATACTCTGGAGATGAGGGGTTGCAATGGCTTTATTCTGTTGGCATTATTACCAGAGTTTTTCGAGGCAAGGACTAATGAAGGCTTGCCTGGGTGAAAAGTTTTGACTTGGCTTTCAGAGATGGCAGTAGTATAATTCTCTGGCATCTGAGTTGCCTTGGATATCCGTTTTGATTATTGTTCATCAGTCCAACTCCAGAAAATGGGTTACTTGGGTTTGTGGCTTTGTTATCTTGGCCTGGTTTTTAAAACTTTAAGTTTGAACTTTGTAAACTGATTTTTTTTAGATTGTTGTAACAGTCCCTAAAGTATGTACAAACATGTCCCACCTGCTTACACATTACAGGCACCCACATCCCTGATCGCCAGTAAACTGCATCTTTGTATGTGTATCCCCAAGACTAACAATGAACCTATTTAGAATAACATTGTGCTCTAGAGTTTAGGGTGGATTCTCAACTGTTAATCTGAGACCCCAAAATTATTAATGTTAATCCAGCTTTGTACATTTTCTGACATCGATATAGTTAGATTTTTCATTAAAAGCAAAGTGTATTTATTCTACATACCAGCATCACATTCCGTTAAACAATAGTGGTGTGACCCTACAAATTCTCACTTTGGCTTTTACGAGTGTGATATTGCTGACTGAAAGGTAACTACGAATCTGCCTTTTACATGGTGTTTGGGAAAACCTTCAGTCTGTTGTATGTACATACTAAAGGAATCTGATGAAATTGCTTCATTTATGTTCTTTTTAACTAGAACCAAAAAAGAAACGCACGGTGTTTTATCGTGACCCAGCTTCTCCTGTACGACGAAGATTTCGATTTGGTACAGCTGCTTCCTGCAGTCCTTACTGCAAGAGAAAAATGACCAGGTTTGTGAAACTAAATTATAACCTGCAATCTAAAATGTTTAAACTATGGCAACAGCCCCTTTAGTAATAGGGATGGAATCCTACAATGCAGAAGAAGGCCATCCGGCCCATTGAGCCTGCACTGACAACAATCCCACCCAGGCCCTTATCCTCATAACGTATTTACCACAATAACCCCCCCCAACTAACACATCTTTGGACACTAAAGGGTAATTTTGCATGGCCAATCCACCTAACCCGCACATCTTTGGATGTGGGAGGAAACCGGAGCACCCGGAGGAAACACTGGGAGAACGTTGAAACCCCACACAGTCAGCCAAGGCTGGAATTGAACCCTGGTCCCTGGCGCTGTGAGGCAGCAGTGCCTAAAACTGTGCCACCGTGCCACCTTTGGAAGAGATTCAAATGAATCAGCTATGTTACAAATTTGTCGGGATTAATAAAGTAATAAAATTACTCTAATTGTTGCAGTTTCACAATTGATACATGAACTTTATGCAAAGAAAGTTAAAGATTCAATTTTATAAATAATTTAATGCCTTTATTATGCGTTCTACAGAATTACTAACATTACAGTCAATAGAAAGACTCCATAGCGTACCAAACAGATATGATACAATACAGAGTTTGATTATACACACAGGTTATTAGAATGCATACCAGAAATCATGAAATACAACAGACCTGTCAATGAATTCCAATTGGCATTTGCAGAAGTGAAATACTTCAACGATGTGTAAATGACATTCATGATTCAACACTTCCCATTATTTCTATACTTTTAAAAAGTCAAAATAATTTAGTTTGGAAACCAATAAAACGTGAAGTCATTTAAACTACTTGAAGTTACAAGGTATTGGGAGCAGTTCTTGGATGAACATTACTCAAACAGAAGGGTCAATGCAACTGTGGTAAAGTTTTACTGAACTAGGTACAGGCTTTCCTTAAATCGTTACAAAACATTTTACATGTACATTGTTTGCACGTTGTTCTCATAAACATTAGTCATGGAAGTCACATCAAGTCAGAAATGCAAAACTCAGAACTAGAGGTGTAGAAGATCTGCAGTTTTTCATGCCGTATCTACAAATCTATTTATTATTTTAAGGAAATTTATTTGGATAGTCTCAATTTTCTTCCTGGCAAGTACAGGCCAAGGATCAAGGCGCCTGTACTCCAGATAATTGATTTGTTTGTGATCCTAAACAAATATCTTGTTAATAAAATACTTTGGTGTTGTAAAGCATTAGAGTTTTCTAACTGTGCAGCTCTGTCATATAAAGAAATTCTTAAGACTAGTCCTAGAGTCTTTGAAAGATGACAAATGGTCTTGCACTTGCTGGTTTGATAATAGATCAATGATATATTGATGCTTTAAAATGCAATTTTCATAGAATTGCAGTGTGGAACTTTTAAGTAAGTCTGCTCACAGTATTTTTCTTGTTGAAGGCGACGACATGCAATACACAGCAGTGATTCCACCTCCTCTTCCTCATCCTCAGAGGATGAGGAAGAGCATTTTGAGAGAAGAAGAAACAAAACCAGGAGCCAAGCACTTTTGAGGTATGTTGCACATTTTCTAAATAGAGATGTGAAATAGAAATAGGTTTGATCGAGGTATTCAAAAGGGAATTGGATTGTTATCTGAAAAGAGAGAATGTGCAGGTTACAGGATATGGCAGGGGAGTGGGAATAGGTGAAATGCTCTTTCAGAGAGCCAGTGCAGACTTGATGGGCCACATGACCTCCTTCACTGAAGATTCTACAAAGTGGAGGATTGTTTTCTTCATCTTTTTTCTTTTGTTTTAAATCTTAGCGCACTGACCCGAATATTTTGTGTAGTATTTTCATAAAAGCTAACTTTACAGTTAGGAAGAGAAGAAGCATTTTGGAATAAGTTTGGGTTAAAATATATATTTTGCTATTAACTCTTTGACTTTGTTTTTCCTCAACGTGTATCTGCTGTAATCGGTTCCAGTGTAACTCTAAATAATATGAGGCTAGTGCCATTGTGATTATAATGCTTATGGAAATGTGGCTTGTTTTTGCCAGTCCCTGTCTGCATGTATTTTTAATTGGTGCGTGTGAAATGCTATGCTTTAGCCACAACATTTTGGGTTAATTATTTAAATCTCATTTGAGCTAATTATGATGTCATTTGGTTCTCTTTTAAAAAAGAGGCTTGCATCATAACTGTAGGACTTTGTTGTTTGAATGTAAATCACCCGTGTTACTCCTGGCAGTGAGATGAATAATGTAGAAGAAGTGGTTGTGAGGCTGATGGGTTGAAGTGATGTTAATATACAGTGAAGTAAACCATTTAAAAAAGAGATTTGAGAGGTTTGTAATTTTATGTAAAACTGATGGATAGACTGGAATTGGAAAATGGTAATAGTGACTGGTGAGTTTTGTAACTGAGGTCAGGGAATTAACATTGCTTTTAATTCTGAATTTCACTGCAGAATTTGTTGTGCATAGTTTTTATTTGTGAGAAGTTCCTGCCAGGAATGAGAGCCCTTGCTAAGGCTTAAGTTAGACACCAGGAGGACTGAAACAGGGAGGACTCGAGAGCGAAGGATAAATGAGACGTTCCAATTCCAACAAGGAAATTTAGATTGCAGTTTAAAAATAAAAGGTCTCCCATTTAGGACGGAGATGAGGAGAATTTTTTCTCGGACGGCTGTTAGCCTGTGGAATTGGCTTCCTCAGAGAGCAGTGGAGGCTGGGTCTTTGAATATATTCAAGGCTAAGAGATCATTCTTGATTGACAAGGGAATGTGGTGTTATGGCGACAGACAGGAAAGTGGGGCTGAGATCACATTCAGACCAACCATGATCTTGTGAAATGGTGGAGCAGGCTCGACGGGCTGAATGGCCTACTCCTAATTCGTATGATCATATGCAAGATATTGCTTTGAGGAACCATAAAATTATGGGAAGATGAGGTTCCATAAAGACTTGATAGAAGTAAGAAAAGGGATCTCACTACTATTTTGCATGCCTTGTTGAGGAACAATGGGAAATCTGTATAGGCAAGACTAAACTTTTGAATGAGCTGAAAACACAAAGTTTTGTTTTAATATGAAAAGTCTGCTTTGCCACCATTTTGTTTGAGTCTTTCATGTTTTTCAAGAGCAAGCTAAATCCTCTGTTTTCTAAACATTCACTGCAAAAAGCAGCATTATGCTTTTTTTAGTGTCTTCCATAGACTTTGGTACATCACTTGTTGAAATGGTCTGTGTGACAGCTAACTGGTGTGCAATACACTTAGAAGGGTGCGAAATGATTTCACAATCTTTACAGTACAGTCGGAGGTCATCTGGCCCATTGAGTCTGCACAGACTCTCAGAGCATTCTACCTCGTCCCTCTGCCCTACCTTATCCCTGTAACATTGCACAATCTTGTATGTCCCATTATCAAGACATTGTCTACTTAATGGTAGACCAGAGTGCAATCTTTTGGAATGGCTTTCAATGTCTAGCTGAATCAGGGGTGGGTTCAGTTGTTTTGCATTGAATCATAGAATCCCTACAGTTCAGAAAAAGGCCATTCAGCCCATTGAGCCTGCACCGACTCCCTGACGAGTATATTACCCAGACCCTCTCTCCTGCCCTATTCCTGTATTCCCACACATTTTCCCATGGCTAACCCACCTAACCTGTGCATCTTGGGACACATTAAGAGGTAGGTTATCATGGCCAATCCACCTAACTGCACATCTTTGGACTGTTGGAGGAAGCCGGAGCACCCGGAGGAAACCCACACACACACGGGGAGAACATGCAAACACAATCACCTGAGACCGGAATTGAACCTGGGTCCCTGTGAGGCGTGCAAACTCCACACAGTCACCCATGGCTGGAATTAAACGCTGGTCCCTGGAGCTGTGAGGCAGCAGTGCTAACCATCATACCACCATTTTTCCACGAAAACAAGCTATACAGACTGAGGTGGAGAATGTTACAGCTAAAGCGTTGTATATTGGTTCCCTAATAAAGTGACAGGCTTTGTGCACATCTTTATAATTGCCACTTAAAAACAGGCTATTCATCTTACTCCTAACATAGTGAAACATGGAAATATGTATCTCAAATACAAAGAACTTATTCATTTGATGACATTAATTGATGCGATCCACCTTTGTGCCTGACTTCAGAGTTGAAGGGAGAGTGGGCGTTCGGAAAACGGGAACTGCTGGAGTGATTTGATTTGATTTATTATTGTCACATGTATGAACATACAGTGAAAAGTGTTGTTTCTTGCACGCTATACATAGAGAAGAAAAGGAGAGGGTGCAGAATGTAGTGTTACAGTAATGGCTAGGGTGTAGAGAAAGATCAACTTAATGCAAGCTAAGTCCATTCAAAAGTCTGACAGCAGCAGGGAAGAAGCTGTTCTTGAGTCGGTTGGTACGTGACCTCAGACTTTTGTATCTTTTCCCAAAGGAAGAAGATGGAAGAATGAATGTCCGGGGTGCATGGGATTCTTGCTTATGCTGGCTGTTTTGCTGAGGCAGCGGGAAGTGTAGACAGAGTCAATGATGGGAGGCTGGTTTGCGTGATGGATTGGGTTACATTCACGACCTTTTGTACTTCCTTGCGGTCTTGGTCAGAGCAGGAGCCATACCAAGCTCTGATCCAACCAGAAAGAATGCTTTCAGTGGTGCATCTGTAAAAGTTGGTGAGAGTCGTAGCTGACATGCCAAATTTCCTTCATCTGAGAAAGTAGAGGCGATGGGGTGCTTTCTTAACTATAGTGTCGGCATGGGAGGGGAACAGGACAGGTTGTTGGTGATCTGGACACCCTAAAAACTTGAAGCTCTCGACTCTTTCTACTTCGTCCCTGTTGATGTTGACAGGGGCATGTTCTCCTTTTCTTGAAGTCGATGACAATCTCCTTTGTTTTGTTGACATTGAGGGGGAGATTATTGTTGTCGCACCAGTTCACCAGATTCTCTATCTCATTCCTGTATCCTGTCTTGTCATTGTTTGAGATCCAACCCACTATGGTGGTGTCGTCAGCAAACTTGAAAATCGAATTGGAGGGGAATTTGGCCACACAGTCATAGGTGTATAAGGAATATAGTAGGGGGCTGAGAACACAGCCTTGTGGGGCACCGGTGTTGTGGATGATCGTGGAGGGGGTGTTGTTGCCTATCCTTACGATTGTGGTCCGTGAGTTAGGAAGTTCAGGATCCAGTCGCAGAGGGAGGTGCCGAGGCTCAGACCACCTGAGTTTGGAGATGAGTTTCGTGGGAATAATAGTGTTGAAGGCTGAGATGTAGTCAATAAATAGGAGTCTGACATAGTGTCCTTGTTATCTAGTGTTCCAGGGTTGAGTGCAGGGCCAGGGAAATGTCATCTGCTGTGGACCTGTTGCGGTTGTAGGCAAACTGTAATGGATCCAGGTAGTCCGGGAGGCTGGAATTGATTTGTGCCATGATTAACCTTTCGAAGCACTTCATAATGATGGATGTCAGAGCCACCTTGATAGTCATTAAGGCCTGATCTGATTACTGTGAAAAGAGTTGCTTGAACTGAAGTTTGACTGGGATCTGCCAGTCAGGCTGTATTTAACTGGATTTGTCTGGCAATCCTTGGAGCCGTTTTTCTTTCATCGACTGTTCTTGTTTAGCAGGTAGAGAGGTCACTGAGTTTACTTATGTCAATATAGAGGAGGTCAATACTTTATCCAGTACTTGCTGTTATTCTGACAATTCTTTCAATTTACTACAGAGTAGCAACAGCTTACTGTGGACATGCAATGTTTGTACAACTGCCATTCCCATATGCAATGATTTGTAACAAATTCAGTGGGAATTCCCGCCATGAAAAAACAGGTATTAATTACCAGGGAGGGCTGAAAGTACATTCTCCTGTTCCTACTTTGTCAGATTTTGTCCCACAAGCATTTTCACATGAAGCAGTATGTGTTTGCGTACAGTTTCTGGGGTGAACAAGGATTTGTTGAAGTTTTCATTCTTCAGAAGAATTTAATGTAATATTCAAGACAATAGAACAATCACCAATAAGTTAGTTGCTGCAGCAAAATTTTATGTCCATGCGGCTTCATCCCAACTGCCCTCATTTCCTTTTATGTGGGTATATGATTAAATAATAATTGATGTTAAATTCCATAGTTACTTTGTTCATAGCATTTTAAACATTTGGAACTCCTAATGTGAAACAGGAACATTTGATAGTGAGCACACTGCGGCATTCAATGCAACACCAGCTGGTTGCTTTATATCCAATAAGTTCTCATTAGTCAGCAGCACAAGGCATGAGGACTTGGGCAGTGAGGAGATATTAGTGTGTGCTTTGACTAATAGTATTGTATCATTAGTTGGGAATTGGCCTAGGAAAGAACAAGCTGTGAGATGTCCTGCTAAAGCAATACAGTACTCTAACCTGATCAATGCAAAACAATGGTTGTGCTGTGATTTTTGCTGCATTGGATTTTTTTCTGTCAATTTTTTAATCATCCCTTCTGCCCAACCATCAACTCGAGCTGAAAGATAACACCAAATAGCCAGCAATGAAATGCAACACGAGCAAAGAATCACATGCTTTCAGTCAAATGGTCACTACAAGCATCTGTTATTGAAATAAAATTCTACTACAGGCGATGGTACAGCTGGTCAGTGATTATGTTTGCATTACAATATCCGCAACAGTTGAAGGAAGACAAAAGGTTTTGAACAGAGCCCCTGTAGATTTGCAAGCCGCTAGAGAAATGAACACTGGAGTGTTGGCAACATGTGTTTCAGCCGTTTGACAGGCTGTGGTGGTCAAAATGAAGCATCTGTGCCAGCTTAGCTTCCATAAAGCTGCAAGCATTCAGTGCCCAATCTGTTCCACACCCAAATCATGAGTTATCTTTCAAAGAAAGCCTCTGTTGGAATGCCTTGGGAAAGCTTCAAATGAAGAGAAACTGAAGGATTCATAACTTCCTGTAGATATCAGGCAGGAGGGCCATCAGAGCACTTTGGTGGCTGTCATTTACAGCCTTGTTCAAATGAATTGAATTATTTCTCAATTACAAATATGACTGTTTGGAAGCTGGCATACATTCTTGTAACCATGCATGTTTCTGTTTTCCTCCAATCCTCAGTCCTTCAGGAAGGTTAATTTGGAAGAGGCAAATGGTGCTCTTGTTAATTCCATATTAGTCTTCAACATTTCAGAATTTAGAGTTTACACTCTGATTTCACTTCCTTACTGATACCTTCCTGTCTCAGTTGTCTGGATAGATTGTTTTTCTGAACCAGATTAGCTTCTGAGTAACAATCTAGTTGTTGAAAAGTAGTTTTTGGAGCAACACTTTTTTCTTGATGTCTTTTAATCATCTTTCTACCAACAATGCATGAAATGAAGTGGCGAAAATACTTGCACCCATCCTGTGCCAGATCTTCTGTCCACTAACTTAAGAACTTGTCCATTTCAAAACTGAAACAGAAATTGGAAATCCTGGATTAGTACAGCATGTCCTTCAGTACCTGTAGCAAGAATAGGCATGTCAATGTTTTGGATACACCTTTTTGTTTAGAACTTGATCTTGAGTGTCTCCATCAGTTATCTACTGTGTATTTACAGATTCTTACCGATATTGGGGGTCAAATATGTTTTGATCAGTAATATAAAATGGATAATAGCGAATGGGAAGCCTGTTTTATTCTGCCTGATTTTTGCCAACAATTCCATTGTTAAAATTTTTTTCCATTTCTAGATGCCTTCCAATGAATGTTAGGAAAGATGACTTGAAAGGAATTCGCAAAGATCGGATGAAAATAGGTGCTAGCCTGGCAGATGTGGATCCAATGCAAATTGACACTTCTGTAAGTTAAGGAAATTTGAGCTTCTTCCTCAGATCTTTAATTATTTCAACTCTTCCTTTCTTTCAATAATAAACTAAACAGATTGATTACTAGATATTAAGTTAAAAGATCTATAGAAAATTGGAATAGCTGTTAATCCATTGCAATTTGATGGCTTCTTTATTTGCACTCAAATACCAGCAATTATGAAGATTTCTTGTCATCAATGGAAGATTTTCAGTTGTTGGATATTTTGGTTAAAGTTTATTTATTAGTGTCACAAGTATGCTTACATTAACACTGCAATGAAGTTAATGTGAAAATCTCCTCGTTGTCATATCCCAGCACCTGTTCGGTTACACTGAGGGAGAATTTAGCATGGCCAATGCATCTAACCAGCACATCTTTAGACTGTGGGAGTAAACCGGAGCACCCAGAGGAAACCCATGCAGACACTGGGAGAATATGCATAGTCCAAGCCAGAATCGAACCTGGGTTCCTGGCGCTGTGAGGCAGCAGTGCTAACCACTGTGCCACCATGCTGCCCAGATTGAGGCTTTTGTAGTTTCTTCCAAACTCAAACTGTTTTCCCTGAGAAATAGAGTTCTCAATTTTGTCTGCTGGTTAATAGTTTCTGCCTCTGAAGTACTTTATTAGATAGGTGAGATATTGTGTGCAGGGGCATGCAAGAACTTGTGAACATTTCATGCAAAGAAGCAAGCTGTAGTCCTTACTGCTTTTGCATGCGTGTTGAAATCAGCCCTGTTTTACCAATTTGATTATTTAAGCTGGAAGAAAGGAGGCATCCTTTCATCTTTATTGACATAGATGAATCAAGACTGAAGTTCAGTGGTTAGATGATCATGTTTGATTATCCAATTCAAAATCATGAAAACTTTCACTGTGCTCTTAAGTAGACATTACAATGAAACTATAATAAATGAATGAATAGAAAGGGCATTGACTTCTCATTGCATTATTGAATGCAAGATTGTGGGCTTTCTTTAAAGTGATGTGGAGTTGCCGGCGTTGGACTGGGGTAGGCACAGTAAGTAGTCTCACAACACCAAGTTAAAGTCCAAAAGGTTTATTTGGTAGCACGAGCTTTGGAGGGGCAATGCTCCAGAAGCTTGTACTACCAAATAAACCTGCTGGACTTTAACCTGGTGTTGTGAGACTACTTACTGTTCTTTAAAATGTGCAGCTACCAAACCAGAACAACTCACCACCTCAGCACGGGATAATGGGAATATTTTTCTCTTTATTGCTGGTGCTTTTGAGATTCAAAGCTGTCGGGCAAAATTAACAGGAACAGGACATTGAATGAGTTTTCTTAAATTGTTTCAACTTTTTAAATATTTAATTTCCAGAGGCCAATGTGCTTATAGTTTGGCAATTTCAACATTTTAAGCAAGAGAGTTTAAATTCATCCTGTTCTATTTTCTCCTTCCTGACTTTGCCCCGCCTAGAGAGGGATCTTTGCAAAATTTCTCCTGCTGTCTTGTTAATTTTTCCTTAATTCATCCCACCTTGCCCATCCAGGTCATTGAGACTGAGGTCTCTTTTTGCTATCCTGGCTGAGGGCTAACTTAGTACAGAGCAGCATTGAAACTTGCAGGCTAGCGGTGTAACTTGGTAGATGTGTATTTTACCCACAGCTGTCAGGAAATTCAGTTACTGTATTCTACCTGGGCATTCGATTCTGGTTGCAGGATGGCTGAACATAATGCATCAGGCCTCCATTTGACATGGCTTGGTGTTTTCCTTTTCACTTGGGGAACAGGGTTGTGTTTGTGGTCTTTCTGGCATTGGATTGATAACTTTGCTGTAACCTTCCTCGCTGGAGATTGACCATTTACACCTTGGTGTTTACCCTTGGTTGCAGATCAATTGAGTTGTACAACAGTTCCTGCATTTATGTATCATTTAACGGGATCCTTGATATATTTAAGATATCACTATTCTTTTGATTTGAATTCTAATCGGTGTTATAAAAGCTAAGGAGGCATTTAGTAGAGGTATTAAAAATCATGAATTTTGATAGCAAATGATAAACTGTTCTTAGAGACAGAAGGGTCGGTAAGCAGGGGACTGATTAAGACAATTGGTAAAAGAGGCAGAGATGAAATGAGAAGAAATCATTTTTATGCAGCAAATAATGATGATCAAGAATGTACTACCTGAAAGAACAGTGGAAGCAGAGTCAATAATTTTCAAAATAGCAATGGGTATATACTGGAAGGAAAAAGAATTGCAGGGCAATGATTTGTGGGGAAGCACAGGGTTGAGATTAATTGATTATTTCTTCCCAAGAGGAGGATCAAGGTGGACTGAATGGCAGCCTTTTGCGCTATAAGATTCTGTGTGGCTGACACTTGGATCATGGATCAGTTTGACCAAGACTCAGCTTCTATTATAGACTTTAAACTTTTATAGATGGATTCGGAAAAGATTTTGTACTGACTAGTTTCCTCTTCTGCACTGTCACGCAGCGCAAATTGTTTCAGTTGTAATTATTAAACTTAATGCCCTGTGTTTGCTTATTTAATTCCTATGGCTGTCAATTTTACATAAGCAGAAAAAAATCCAGTTTTGTAAAAGGTAATGCTGCCTAAAGCCCAGCTTTATCAAGCACTCAGACTGATTTACTACTTTCTGCTTCTGATATTTTTGCTGGTGAGGGGAGAGTTCTCCAATTTTATAAATCCTATTGAATTTTGACAAGTTTGATGGCATGAACCCCAATGCCAGTGGGATACGTTGCTATATTTGGGAGAATCTATGTCAGATTCATTTTTGTTGATTTGGTAGTGCAAAATGGATGACTGAAGGCAGGTATTCTGTATTCAGAATTTTATGGTGTGAATGGGGAGACCTATATATGATGTGAATCCAGTTTATTCTAGCTTACCAATGTTAGAGAGGAAGGCATGTGTAGATAACTGGAAGGAAACGGGTGGCACAGTGGTTAGCACTGCTGTCTCACAGCACAGGGATCCAGGTTTGATTCCTGGCTTTGGTCACTGTCTGTGTGGAGTTTGCACGTTCTCCCCGGGTCTACATGGGTTTCCTCCCAAAGTCCAAAGATGTACAAGTTAGGTGGATTGGCCATGCTAAATTCTCCTTAGTGTAAGGGGGACTAGCAGGGTAAATGAATGGGATTGTGGGGATGGGGTCTGGGTGGGATTATGGTTGGTGCAGACTCGATGGGGCGAATGGCCACCTCCTGCACTGTAGGATTCTATGAACTGCATGCATTACTTGTTGAAAGTGGCATTTGTTTGTTATATACTCTTAGGTTCGCTTCGATAGTGTGGGTGGACTTTCAAGCCATATTGCTGCACTGAAGGAGATGGTGGTTTTTCCCTTGCTTTATCCTGAAGTGTTTGAGAGATTTAAGATTCAGCCTCCAAGGTACAGGAAGGCCATTTTGCTCATCAATTTAATTAATGCTGTTAATTGAAATTTAAGGTCACTATGTTAAAGGAGAACAAAAAATACAAATTGTATATTAGATTTTTAAGTTTCTTGGCTTGAGTTCTTGCTACGCTAATCTGTAAGCTGCATTATTTTCTGGTCTTCCCATTGATATTGCTCATAGAAAGTCAGTGATCTGGAAAAAAATAATGGTGTTTAGCGACTTAATCTAACCTGTCCCTTTTAGTCTACTGCTGTTAATGGACAAATCCAGCTGATTGTGATGTGAATGGCTGCAGTTGTATAAGAGGAAGTTGAAAATGCTTATAAATTTTAAGCACCAACTCATCAATCATTTTTTAAAAAACTGCATCTGAACCAAGAGTGTGAATTTATGCTAGATACAAGATTCTATGTTAAAGCATGTATTATTGATAAACTCAGATGATGTTGTTCACGTGTAGCACTTTCAACCTAGTAAAATGTTTGAAGGTGGTTTGCAGGAGTGTTATCAAACCAAATTTGACACTGAATCATATAGGGAAATATTAGGCCAAAAACCTGATCTTGAGAGGAAGTTTTGGCAGGAAATTACAGAAATTGGGGCTGATAGACTGCCAAAGAAAGGGTGAAAGAAATTGTACGGCCAAAAGGCCAGAATTGGAGGAATGTGGAGATATCAGGGTTGCAGGATGGGGGAAATTATGGAGATAGAGGAGTGAGGCCATGAATGGATTTGAAAACAAGGATGAGAATTTTAAATTTGAATTCTTTCCAGACCCTGAGGTCAAAATAGGCCAGCACAACTGATAGTTTTATTGTGAGTTAGGATTCAGGCAATAGAGGTCTGAAGGACAGAAATTTGCAGAATGATCACATTGCGTTATTCTGTTCATGAGATGTAGATTAATCTCTAAGGCCACAAAAGTTGAATAGTTAAGTAAATAAAAACTGGTCATTCAGAATTGGATTGCTTGCTTGGAATACTTTAGTATTTTGCTTCAGCCTCGCACAACATGTATTAGAATCTGTGACAGAATGAACATGTATGTTGATGTAGAGAATAACCAATGAAATGCAATCATACGAAATAGTTACATTAAATTGTGCAAAAATAAAACTTTGGGAAGTCGTTTTTAATTCCTACTAGTGCTCTTAACTTCAAGTAAAGCTAGTTTGAGTCACTGTTGCCTTGTCCAGTGTCAGTCTTGATCTGCAGTTAACATGCAGGTACTGTGCAATGAGGCTGGAACTGAACTAATTGTCACTTCAGCATTCCTTCACTTGTAAATACTTGACAAACTATTCTTAAAAGTTTCTCATCTTTAAATTTTTAGAGGCTGCTTATTTTGTGGCCCTCCTGGAACGGGAAAGACCCTTGTTGCCAGAGCTCTGGCCAACGAGTGTAGCCATGGAGACCGGAGGGTGTCCTTCTTCATGCGAAAGGGTGCAGACTGTCTCAGTAAATGGGTAGGAGAATCAGAACGACAGCTACGCTTGCTTTTTGATCAGGTAAATAGAAAACGTGATCCTTTTCCCACATGCTTATTAATTAACATTTAAGTTGGGGTTTAAAATAATGCAAGCTTTTTGTACTGCTAACTAGCTCATTAAAAATAAGAGGCACTTTACATCTAGGAAAGATATGTGTGCATATAGGACAGCATTTTCTTTTAACAGACGTGGGCGTTGCTGGCTCGGCCAGCATTTATTGCCCATCTTGAAATGCCTTTGAGAAAGTGGTAATGAGCTGCGTTGAATCGCTGCAGCCTATGGTGTAGATACACCCACAGTGCTGGTCGGATTTTGACCTAGCAAGGAACGGTGATACAGTTCCAAGTAAGGATGGTGTTTGGCTCAGAGAGGAGCTTACAGATTGACAATGATGTTTCCATGCATCTGTTACCCTTGTCCTTATAGGTAGTAGGGGTTGAGAGTTTGAAAGGTTCTGTCAAAGGAGCCTTGCTGAGTTTCTGCAGTGCATCTTGTCGATGGTACACATTGTTGCCACTGTGTGTCAGTGCTGGAGGAAGTGTATGTTGAAGCTGGTGGATGGGGTGCTTATCAAGTGGGCTGTTTTGTCCTGAATGATGGCGAACTTACTGAATGTTGGTGGAGCTGTACCCCTTTTGATAGTGGGCATGCAATGGCCCTTGAATATCAAGAAAAAGATGGTTAGATTCTCTCTTGTTGGAGATGGTCATTTCCTGGTACTTGTGTGGCGGGAATGTTATTTGCTACTTATCAGCCCAAATCTGAATGTTGTTCAGGTGTTGCTGCATATTTGCACGACATTTTGTTTCTGCTGGCGATCTGTTGATGCAAAAGGAAGAGTTCCTGTCACACCTCCACAGATTATTTAGATGAAGTACAAGACCCAATTTTGGGCTGGCCTCTGATGTTCTAACACAGGCAGCTGTGTCACCCTGAAACTGGATGCTGGTGACTTCTCTCCTCCGGCTTCCCACTCTATTCATTCAGAATTGAATTCTAGAATGGTTACAACACATAAGGAAGCTATTTAGCTAACGTAGTTGCCCCTAATTCCCCATAAGAACAGTTTCTTCCTATCTACTCTGTCCAAACCCCTCATGATTTTGAGCACCTCTAAGAAATATTTTTTCCAAGATGAACAGCCCCTGCTGATGTTCCTCAACCCTGAAACCATTCTTGTGAATCTTTTCTGCACCCTTTCTAATGTTTTTCCATCCTTTCTAAAGTGTTGCCCAGAGCTGGACACTGTACTCCAGTTACACAGGTTTATTAGAGCTTCCTTGCTTTTGAGCTCAATGCCCTGTTTATAAAGCCGTGATGTGGAGATGCCGGTGTTGGACTGGGGTAAGCACAGTAAGAAGTCTCACAACACCAGGTTAAAGTCCAACAGGTTTATTTGGTAGCACAAGCCACAAGCTTTCGGAGCATTGCCCCTTCATCAGGTGAGTGGGAGTTCTGTTCACAAACATATATAAATACGAACTCAATTTACAAGAAATGGTTGGAATGCGAGTCTTTACAGGTAATCACGTCTTAAAGGTACAGACAATGTGAGTGGAGAGTGGGTTAAGTACAGGTTAAAGAGATGTGTATTGTCTCCAGCCAGGACAGTTAGTGAGATTTTGCAAGCCCAGGCAAGTCGTGGGGGTTACAGATAGTATGACATGAACCCAAGATCCCGGTTGAGGCTGTCCTCGTGTGTGCGGAACTTGACTACCAGTCTTTGCTCAGCGATTCTGCATTGTCGTGTGTCGTGAAGGCCACCTTGGAGAACGCTTACCCGAAGATCAGAGGCTGAATGCCCGTGACTGCTGAAGTGTCCCCCGACAGGAAGAGGACACCCTGCCTGGTGATTGTCGGGCAGTGTTCATTCATCTGTTGTCGTAGCGTCTGCATGGTCTCCCCAATGTACCATGCCTCAGGACATCCTTTCCTGCAGCGTATCAGGTAGGCAACATTGGCTGAGATAGAGTCCATATTTCTGAACTTGCGCTCAGGACACAGACCAGCTGCGAAACACTGCCAAGCAGACGAGACAACGGAACTATGCCACCTACATGCACACCAAGAACAGGAAACTTGAGAAACTCGGCATCACCACCAGCAGCAACCAAGCCTCCCCCAGTACCACAGTAGAAAACAGTACCACTGCAGGGAAGTCCATTGTCAACTTGTCGGACTCCACACTTCAACCAGATGAAATCGAAGTTCTCAGCCGAGGGCTCAATTTCTGCCCCACCACCAAAATGGACCCCATCAGTCTCGCAGCAGACACAGAGGAATTCATCAGGCGAATGAGGCTGCGCGAGTTCTTCCACAAACCCCAAGAGGCCAACAGCGAGCACAATGAGACAGCTAATGAACCGGAACAGCCGACAGAGAGATCCGTGGTGCAGCAACCAAAGAGGAAAGAGTCGAATTGGACTCTTCCGGAAGGCCGCTGCCCTCGACTCGACATGTATGCCCAAGCCGTCAGGAGATGTGTCAATGCCAGATTCATCAGGCGCAAGACAACCCCGAATGTCACCCAAGCACAACGCAACGCCATCCACGTTCTCAAGACCAACCGCAACATTGTCATCAAACCAGCAGACAAAGGAGGGGCCACTGTCATACTGAACAGAACGGGTTACTGCAAAGAAGTGTACCGACAACTGAACAATGAGAAACACTACAGACAGTTACCCACAGGTCTGACCAAAGAACACACCCGTCAACTAAACAGACTGATCAAGACCTTTGATCCGGACCTTCAGAGCACCCTCCGTGCTCTCATCCCACGTACTCCGCGCGTTGGAGATCTCTACTGCCTCCCGAAGATACACAAGGCCAACACATCCGACCGTCCCATCGTATCAGGCAATGGAACCTTGGGTGAGAACCTCTCTGGCTACGTCGAGGGCATCTTGAAACCCATTGTACAAAGAACCCCCAGCTTTTGTCGCGACACTACGGTCTTCCTACAGAAACTCAGCACACATGGAGCAATTGAACCAGGAGCACACCTCGTCACAATGGATGTCTCGGCACTCTACACCAGCATCCCCCACTACAATGGCATTGCTGCAACTGCCCTCAGTACTCAACGCCAACAACTGCCAATCTCCAAGTGCAATTTTGCAACTCATCTGC
Source organism: Mustelus asterias (assembly GCF_964213995.1). NCBI lineage: Eukaryota > Metazoa > Chordata > Chondrichthyes > Carcharhiniformes > Triakidae > Mustelus > Mustelus asterias. The sequence goes on from NC_135807.1 coordinate 135,628,133, forward strand.
TTCATCCTGGACCACAATGTCTTCACCTTCAACAACCAGGTTCTTCATCCAGACACAGAACAGCCATGGGGACCAAATTCGCACCTCAATATGCCAACATCTTTATGCACAGGTTCAAACAAGACCTCTTCACCACACAGGACTTTCAACCGATGCTATACACTAGATACATCGATGACATTTTCTTCCTTTGGACTCATGGCGAACAATCACTGAAACAACTATATGATGACATCAACCAGTTCCATCCCACCATCAGACTCACCATGGACTACTCTCTGGAATCAGTTGCATTCTTGGACACACGCATCTCTATCAAGGACGGTCACCGCAGCACTTCACTGTACCGCAAGCCCACGGATAACCTCACAATGATCCACTTCTCCAGCTTCCACCCTAAACACGTTGAAGAAGCCATCCTCTACGGACAAGCCCTCCGTATACACAGGATCTGCTCAGATGAGGAGGATCGTGACAGACACCTCCAGACGCCGAGAGATGCCCTTATAAGAACAGGATATGGCGCTCAACTCATCGATCAACAGTTCCGACCCGTCACAGTGAAAAACCGCACCGCCCTCCTCAGAAGACAAACACGGGATACGGCAGACAGAGTACCCTTCGTTGTCTGGTACTTCCCCGGAGTGGAGAAGCTACGACATCTTCTCCGGAGTCTTCAACATGTTGTCGATGAAGACGAACGTCTTGCCAAGGCTATCCCCACTTCTTGCCTTCAAACAACTGCACAACCTCAAACAGACCATTTTCCACAGTAAACACCCAGCCTTCAGGAGGACAGTGACCACGACATCACACAACCCTGCCACAGCAACCTCTGCAAGACGTGTTGGATCATCGACGCAGATGCCATCACCTCACGTGCGAACTCCATCCACCAGGTACACGGTACATACTCTTGCAACTCGGCCAATGTTGTCTACCTGATACGCTGCAGGAAAGGATGTCCTGAGGCATGGTACATTGGGGAGACCATGCAGACGCTACGACAACGGATGAATGAACACCGCTCGACAGTCACCAGGCAAGAGTGTTCTCTTCCTGTTGGGGAACACTTCAGCAGTCACAGGCATTCAGCCTCTGATCTTCGGGTAAGCATTCTCCAAGGCGGCCTTCATGACACACGACAACGCAGAATCGCTAAGCAAAAACTGATAGCCAAGTTGCGCACACATGAGGACGGCCTCAACCGGGATCTTGGGTTCATGTCACACTATCTGTAACCCTCACGACTTGCCTGGGCTTGCAAAATCTCACTAACTGTTCTGTCTGGAAACGATACACATCTCTTTAACCTGTGCTTAATCCTCTCTCCACTCACATTGTCTGTACCTTTAAGACTTGATTACCTGTAAAGACTCGCATTCCGACCATTATCTTGTAAAGTGAGTTCGTGTCTGTATGCCCTGTTTGTGAACAGAACTTCCACTCACCTGATGAAGGGGCAATGCTCCGAAAGCTTGTGGCTTGTGCTACCAAATAAACCTGTTGGACTTTAACCTGGTGTTGTGAGACTTCTTACTCCGTTTATAAAGCCCAGGATCCCATTCTAATATGTTTGTAAAGTATTCATTTTTAAAAAATTTCTAGTAAATCTTAATGTTCCAATGGCAAATGTCCCAGTATCACCAACTTCTCCTTGTAACTTGTTTCCTATGCTTGATATCATCTCTGTAAATCTACAGTTTTCTTTCTGTGGCTTTAATGTCCTGATGTAATTGCATGCCTAAAACTAGCCATTCATGGCTTAAATATTGATCATTGCATGACAGATATTTATCATTCTTATACTTATTTATAAAACTCAAAATATCATTGGCCTTTTTATGGCTTTATTTCCCTGCAGTTTCACTTTGAGTAAATCATATATTTTAAACTTCTAGATCCAATTTAACACATTGGATAAATATTCTTGTTACTTGCTATTGGCTTTACTACATTATACTTCTTTGCATAAAATTGAATCTGTCACTTTTCTGTGCCAACTTCCCTATCTTTCTCACTAGAAAATTGTTGTATTTTCCATGCCCAAATTATGTATGTATGTATTTCAAAAGTGGACCCAGGACTGGACTTCTGGCCATACCACTTCTAAATGTTCTTCAGTCCAAGCATTTTGTCTTCTATTATAATTGATTTCAGATGATTCATTTTGTGTTGTCCTCTTGAAATTTTTAAGACAAGTAACCTTTTTTTAAAGGCCTATATTATGCGTCCTTCGATTATTTTCTTTGATGAAGTAGATGGCTTAGCCCCAGTTCGTTCAAGCAGGCAGGATCAGATACACAGGTAAGGATGCAAAAGTTTTTTTTTCTTTTCTGCACCATTGCTAGTAAGGTAATCTGATGTCATTTAATGTTCAATGCATTACTAATCTGATTTTATTAATATATTTTGTCTGAATTGGAGTGGAGCTGCTGAAGCTGGGGATAGCTCCTTAAAAAGTTCGTGGAGGGCTTGGGAGGGTAGATGCTGAGAGGTTGTTTTCTCTGGCTGGTGAGTCTAGAATTAGGGTATCTTAATCACTGGGTTCATGAGTCACTAAAAGCGAGCATGTTTGCTCTTTTTCTATCATTCTAAAGCAAGATCTCATCAAGAAAATAGAGTTCAATGTGATATTTGATAAATTTGTGTGTAATAGTTTTTTAAAAATTGATATATGGAGAGCCATAAATGCTGAACACATTTTTTGTTTCTTGGCTTTCAACAGAATGTCAACTTCAAAATTCTACATTTTCATGATCGTGATTTTTATTTAATAAATTCAAAAGTTTGATTCCCTCATTACGCATTTCTACTCTGAAGTCTCAGCTTGAATTATAGTGTTTACCTATTTTTTATTGTACATTTTCTTCAGTTCTATAGTTTCTACCTTGTTGGCACTGATGGATGGGCTGGATAGCAGGGGAGAGATTGTGGTAATAGGGGCAACAAACAGACTGGATTCAATTGATCCTGCTTTAAGAAGACCGGGACGATTTGACAGAGAATTTTTTTTTGGCCTCCCAGACAAAGATGTAAGTGTGCAGTTTGCTATATTAGCAAGTTAGTTTGGTTAACGGATTAACTTAGTATAAAGCTAATAACTTTCTTATTCCTGAAATAAGATTGCAGTTTTGTTAAATTTTGGCAAGATGCCCTTGTGCCCTGAACTGCTTTTCTTCATTTTGGAAGTTTCTCAATGCCGCTAAGCAACAATGGCAGAGAAACATGCTGCTGGCTCGCTCCCCAGACATTTATCAGTGTTGTCAACCTATGTTTTCCAAAACTTTAATTAACTTTCTGAATGAAATTCTACTCAAAATAGACTGAAGAAAAGGGAAGTATTGTGAACTTATGAGGATTGATGGGCAAGGGATTAAAACATTGACTGTGATTTTACCGGTTCGCCCCACCCATCGATGGGTGGAGCAAGCTGGTAAAATCGCATGAGAGCCTAGAAATCAGGATCACATCTGATTTCTTGGCTCTTGCGATCTTACTAGCACTGGATTCCCAGTGCGGTCAGCCTCTTGTCCATTTCTGGCGAGAGGCTGAATATATTTAAATTTATTTAAATCCTGATTTCCAGGTGATTAGCGAGCATTACAGCGCTCTTTCTGTCTGGCCGCTGCTGTTGAAATTGCGCATGTGCAGACACATGCACAATAGCTCCCTCTGCTGTCTGATCAGGCTGGCTGGCAAATTAAACCCTGCCGACTGCCCTCAGAAGCTAGAAACAGTCTAGCCTATTTTTTTCAAGCACTTTGCAGAAGATTGGGAGTAAAAATGCACCCCAAAAAAACGGATCAGCAACACTCATTTTTACACTAGCTGGCCACTTAGAATTTTTCTCGTAAAATTCCGCCGATTAAGTGGAAGTGTGATTTCTGTTTTATTTCCAGAATCAATGTATATTTATAAGTTTGCTTGTGGTGGCATTGTTCACTCCATGCCCTTGTGGCACTGATTTTTAGTGTCCCACTTTTCAGGTCACACAAACCTATGCATTAGATTCATAAGAGTATTTAAAAACAATGCTATTTGCAGAAATAGAAAATCAACTTTCACTGGAAATACAATGAGAGTTGTTTGCCAGCACTCTAATTAAATTGTTCTCTGGCCTCTTCCATTTTGCCTGTAGGCCCGTGAAGAGATTCTGAAGATCCATACCAGGGACTGGAATCCAAAACCATCGGATGCATTTCTCCAAGAACTGGCAGAAAAATGTGTAGGTAAGTAATTCGTTAGTGGATAAGTGAGGAATACACTGGTCATGAACTCATGATGTACAACTGTCCACAAATGTGTTTGTGTGTTCAGCTGGAATGTATCTCATTGAACAGTGCTGCTTAATATACGCTCACCAATCCATTTTTCCTCCCTCATAGGTTATTGTGGTGCCGATATTAAATCTGTCTGTGCTGAAGCAGTACTGTGTGCCTTGCGCCGCCGTTATCCCCAGATCTACGTCACGAGTGAGAAATTGCAACTAGATGTTTCTTCCATCGGCATAAAAGCACAAGATTTTGTGAGGGCTATGCAAAAGATAGTACCTGCTTCTCAACGGACGGTGGCTTCACCTGGACAAGTGCTATCATTTGTTGTCAGGCCGCTCCTGGAAAACGCCTTCACCAGAATTCGAGAGGCGTTGAGAAAGGTTTTCCCACACGCAGAGCAAGATTTTAAAACCAATAGCACGGCTGGTGAGAATTTGTACATGATACTTAAAACACTATAACAGGCCATTTGGCAGCTTGTCCCTTCAAACTAGGTTGGATTGGAGATGCAGAGTTAAAGGTGAAATGACAGCACATTAATTTCCTGCCCATCCTGTTCCCAAAATAGAAGTTAATGGTAAAGCAAAGACTTGAACACATTTTCAAAGCAGTAGACGCGCATTCTAGGCAAGCGCCATTGATTTTTAATGGAAGGCAGTGTTTTATGTGCCCTGGAAACTTTTTGCAGGTGTGAGTTGGTGCAAATTACTCCAATCTTTGTGCAAATTAGCCATTAGTAGCCTTACTTATTCCTAGGTTTTGTTATTTTTGTCAATTGAACATTAAAAACACTTCAAGATGTTTGGTTTCAGTATCAATTGTACACTGAGCAACATGACTGTTTTACAGTCATAGACTTTTTTTTTAGAAACCCTACAGTACAGAAAGAGGCCATTCGGCCCATCGAGTCTGCACCGACCACAATCCCACCCAGGCCCTACCCCCATATTCCTACATATTTTACCCGCTAATCCCTCTGATCTACACATCCCAGGACACTAAGGGGCAATTTTAGCATGGCCAATCAACCTAAGCCGCACATCTTTGGACTGTGGGAGGAAACCAGAGCACCCGGAGGAAACCCACGCAGACACGAGGAGAATGTGCAAACTTTGTTTTTATTTATTTGGTTTTATCTCTGAATTGCAACCACCACTGTGTTAAACTCCATTTACAACATGGGGTAATAAAAGTCTTTTATTCAGGTCATTTTCTGATGTAGGCGTCACTGACAAGACCAGCATTTATTGTCTGTCTCAAGTGATCCTAGTAACCGAGTGGCTTGCTCAGCCACTTCAAAGGGCACCTAGTGTGTGGGACAGGAATTACATCGGCTGGGTATTGACAGCAGTGAACCAGCTGTTTTTTAACAACAGTCTGATAGCTTCACTGTCATTTGTATTGATACCAACTTTTTATTCCCTGATTTTATTTAACTGAATTCAAGTTCTCAAACTGCTGTGGTGGAATTTGAATCTGGATTATGTTCAGTAACATAATCATCACTTAGGGAATAGGATGGTTGTGTCCAGAGAAGCACTGGACAGGTAATTGGGGATAAGATCTTTACTTCTGTAAATGGATTGAAGAGGCTGGGTGGGTTGCAGGGCAAAATCAAATTCTCTTTTCCGACCGACATCTTTGTTGTAAGCATTGTTTCTTTATAGAGATCCTGGCACCAAAGGCAGAATTAAAGTTTACACCTCAGAAGTCCTAGGTGTCTGCATTCATCCTATCAATCTGCCTCAGTTTTTGCACTGTAAGATTTGTACCGTAAGTGGGCTACCAGGTTCTATAAAACCATAGAAATTTCAGGAGAGAAATTTGGCCTTTTGGCCAAATGTCTGACCATTTCAGATTTCATTTTGGCAGGGTGTGCAGGGAGGGAGAAAAGGTGCTCTCTCAAGTCAGTTGAATATAACTTGTGATTTCCCCTTAAGCAGATGGAATAAGAGTAAATGATGGCATTTACAGTGATGACGAGGGTCCATCCATTTTCGAAGATGGACCACTTCAAAAATCGCCTAGTAAGCAGGGGCATAATGGAAACTTTCTCTGCTACAGCAGGTAAGAATATTTTTGTTATTTTGAGGAAGTCTTTATTTGCCTAGAGATAGTGTGTGTATAACCATGCTTGTGGGCTTGCTCTCTTCATGATGTTTCTCCTGGCTGTATCACCTGAGAGGCATAACAAAGAATTGTGGAGAGGAGGCTCTTGGGTTGACTAAACTGGTGCTAGCACAACTAAGGAGCAGACCGCCCACTTCAAGGTTTTGGAGACTTGGTGAGAAAGTGAGACTTGTATTTTTTTTAAAAGGGAAATGGAGATAAATATAACTGAAGCTAATGTTCAGCGTTAAAGCTTTAAGCGATATATGTTGTCAAAAATTAAATAGTAACTTGGGGATTTATTTTCTAATTCACTGAGTATTGCCAATCTGTCCTTTTATCCTTTTTTATTAATTATGCGTACCTGTAAACATTTTTCAGTGATAAATTTCCGTGTCCTCTTTTAACATTCCAAGACTTCTCCTAACCTTCAGATCTGGTGTTAATTCAAGGCCTTGTCTGTCCAAGGCTTTAAACCAAGGCTTTGGTAGACGTAAACGATCCCATGGTTGTTTTTGACATGTTGAATATCATTTCTTTTTGTGTAAGAGCATTAGAAGGATGCCTTTCAAAGTCGAGTGGTAAACATGCATGATTTAAAAAAGAGCATTTTCATTAGGTGTGCCTATCACCAACCGACCTCCTACAGACCAAGGCTACTGCTGGCTGGAATACTGGGTTCAGGTCAGAGTTCGCATCTTGCCCCTGCACTGCTTCACAGTTTGGAGAAATATACAGTGCATGTGCTAGACCTTCCGGTATTGTATGGCATCAATACAACATCACCTGAAGAAACCTGTGCACAGGTAAGATTCTGTGTGATTGAAGTCATCTGGATATATATTTTAGTGGGAATGTAATTGTTGCTCATTTTTCAATGGTAGAAAATCAATTATTTAGATATACAAGTATAATGGTGTCCTTTTCTGTAGATCATTGCGGATAATCCACATTAGCTCCTGGAGCTTTTTTAAAAATGTCATTATTACTGTATTAACTTGCTTTGCTCTGTACAACTCTTGTGTGTTTGCCATTCCACCTGCCTTGTACTTGCTGCTGTGGCTTAACTTGGTATGAGAATAATAAATTAATATTTCCCCAGTCCAGCAGAGTAGTGTTTAAAGCTTCCACAAATTATATTTAAGTGGGATAATGTTCTCTTAGAATAGACGTAAGCACAACTGGTCAGAAGTAAAACCTCAATTATTGAGCATCATTTAAAATTAGCATTTACAGAAAGTGAAAGATATTTTACTAGTGAGAGAACCAATATAGACTTGATCCAAAAGCTTGTACAAGATTGAACAGAATGCATAGTTGTTATTAACAATATACAAATTTGGTTATCTGTGTTATTAAAGAGCTGGGTACAAGCAGCCTCCGGCTTTCAAAAACAATTCACAGCTGTGTGACCATGAAAGCTTCTGTTTATGCAAAACTTTGCTTGCCTTGTACTTTCAAATGTAGTCAATTTCTAAGTTCAAAACCCAGAATTCCAAACTGAGTTTTAAAATGTGGCCAAATTAGCTCTAAAGCATAGTGTAATTAGTTACATGGGCAGAAATACTTTAAAATGAAGCCTTTTAACTGAGGCAAACCATACAGAGGATATGTCTCAATTCTCATCAAAATTGAAGTGTTTATTTTTAAATTGCCCTGTCTGCAAGATTTGAGTCTCAATATTTGTCTGGATTTTAATTTCCATTTGGGGTGGACCACAATAGGGGAGGGGATAACAGAATAATTTATATCAAACTGGCAGAGTGGCTTTGAAACCCAACAATCCTGGAGAGTTCCCCTTTTAAAAATGTTTACTTTACCTTGTCTATTCACAAATTATGAAAAGGCTAACAATTCCTATAGAAGGCAAACTTTTGAAGTAGTGTAGTGGAAAGAAAATATGCATGAGACGTTCACAGGTTCAAAAAATTGGTTAGAGATTTTTGTCTTCATAATATCCAGATTTCCTTCACTACTGCTCTGAGTAAGGAAAAAAGTTTTGATGATCTCTGCTGAACATTAGTAAAGACACTCTGGATGAAAGCTCAGTTCTTTACCTTCTACCATTGTGCCTGGCTGGGGTTATAGGATTTCTCACTGCGTTACAGTAGTAGCAAACGCTAATTTTAGGTAAATATCAGAATACCATCTCTAAAATACCACAGTTCTAATTTAGCCGCAATATTTCCAACACCTACCTAGTATCCAGTGCAAGTTTATGTCTGGCAGACGAAGGATGGTCTCAACACCACAGTTTAATGTTTTGGAAAAGTTGAATAAGAAGGCCAAAAATTAGTCCATTGCTTCCTTTTGTGTTCCGTGACTCCTAGTCACTGCCATCGGCAAAACTGCTGAAAAGTTCATTGGAAAACTACATCAAGTAGGTTTCAGTAAATGGCATTGGTCTTGCTGGCTAGCCAGGTAAAGAAAACAAGGTTCGAGTGAGTTTTATTTCAGTATTGAAAGAATCCAAATATGATCTACTGGAGTATTTCTGCTCACCGGGAATGCGGAAAAGCTATCATGTTCTTGTCTGTGATGTGCATCTTTTTTTTATTGTCGTAATGAAAGTGCATTTTTAGATTTGAGGTGATTTATAAGGAACATTATCCCTGCTGTGTATAATATTTTTTACACTATCTTGATCCTTTTAGCGGTTCCAAGAAGCTCGAAGAACAGCTCCAAGTATACTATATATTCCGCACATTGATCAGTGGTGGGAATCAGTTGGAGACACCTTGAGAGCCACGTTCATTACGTTACTTCAAGATATTCCCACATTTACTCCAATCTTGCTACTTGCAACATGTGATGTTCCACACAGTGAGCTGACAGAAGAGGTGATTTTTCATATTAAAATATACAGGATGTCATTTTATATTAACTACTACGTTTTGTCTGATCTAGATTGCGACATTTTCCAGGTTAATTCTGATGGTTTGAACCTAGTTGATTTGTTTTTAATAACCTGAATGTTGCAAAGAAAGAAAATTCCCAGCAACATTTTGGTTGGATCAAGTAAGTGCTGCATAAAGACAAATAAGCAATTGGTTAGAAGAATGTAACCACATCTTTGCGTTTAATAAATATCATTTTTTTTGTAGAATAATCACACTCAACCTCAAGACTATTTCAGCCTTCTAAAACACATCCAACAATTTTTTACTCTTGGTTCTAATCTTTCATCTTTTAAGTTGACCTTTTGTCTTTTAAGGTAAAAAAAATGTTTGTTTGCCATTATGGAGAGGTTTTCAATATTGAACTTCCCAGTCATCAAGAACGAAAGAAGTTCTTTGAAGACCTTGTATTGAATCAGGCTGCAAAACCCCCACCATCCAAGAGAAAAGCTGGTAAGTCAAAGATTTAATGTTGCTGAAGTAGAATAATTACACTGAGCCAATATTGAGGTGCTTAGTAAAAGAAAAATATCTTGCAATTAATATTTCCCTGTTTTACTTTTCAGCCTTTTTTAAGCTTAAAAATTGAAAGCATTAAGTTTATAATGTGGAGCATTATTTCAAAATGCCTCCCAGTTATTACATTGTGTTCTATCTGCTATGTGACTATTAAGTATGTTTAAAATCACTCTAGCCCTTCAGGCTTTGGAGGTCCTTCCAGTAGCACCACCACCGGAACCACGACGTCTTTCCAAGGAAGAGGTGAAACGACTAGAAGAGGAGGAGGAAGGCACTCTACGGGAGCTGAGGCTTTTCCTCCGGGATGTGACTCACAGGCTGGCAAATGACAAGCGTTTCAGAGCATTCACAAAGCCTGTTGATGTAGAGGAGGTAGGCATTGTGGAATGTTAATGAAGCACGTTGGCCCATGATATTGGTCAAATGTCAATTGTGACCTTTTATAGTTGAGAAACCCGACCATCTCCTGTTGCATCACTAATAGAATTTAAGATGAGGCGAAGCATTTAGGCTTAAAAACAAAAGGAACTTTACATTCACAAAGTGCTTTTCTCATCCTAGAGACATCCCAATATTGGGTGAAGTTAGAAATCAAGAGGCACAATGAGATTTTGGTCGAATGAGGGAAATGGGGCAGAATACACCCTGTAAAATTCTTAAAATCTTACCATTTAAACTTTATTCGACAGGGAACAATTAGGATATAGTGCAATTTAATTTTTACTCCGAATCTGGGAGCCCAGGGCGCACAGCACAAGTGGACAGGAATAGACTGTTAATGTTGTTGAGAGAATCATTAAGTTAGTCATCAAGGAGCAAGCTAAAGTATTGGGAAAGGCTTCAATATTTTAGCATCGAAGGCCATTCGTAGAAAGAGTATTTCTAAACAATGACAAATAACATCTACAGATGTAAAACTTGGGAAATTCCTATAACTGCCATCTAGAAACATAATAATTAAATGGCATTTCTGAGTATAAAAGTGATTGATAAACATTTCAGAACATATTATGTAAAGTGACCAATTTTAGTTATAAATTTGGCATTAACAATTATTAATAGTATTCTTCTACCACAAACAACTTGCAAAAAAGAAAAGTAGAGATGACATTGTCAGGGTTTACTACACGGGCTGCCATTTTAACTGCAGCAAGCTGAGAAATCGGTAGTTGTGCATCCTGCTAGTTTCCAGTTTGTACTTTCAGGCCTGATGAAATATATCCTAGGATTCTTTGGGAGGCAAGGGATGAGATTGCAGAGCCTTTGACTTTGATCTTTGGGTCCTCACTGTCCACGGGGAATGTGCCAGAGGACTGGAGAGTGGCGAATGTTGTTCCTCTGTTAAAGAAAGGGAATAGAAATGACCCTGGTAATTATAGACCGGTTAGTCTTACTTCGGTGGTTGGTAAATTGATGGAAAAGGTCCTTAGGGATGGGATTTACGACCATTTAGAAAGATGCGGATTAATCCGGGATAGTCAGCACAGATTCGTGAAGGGCAAGTCGTGCCTCACAAATTTGATAGAATGTTTTGAGGAGGTAACTAAGTGTGTTGATGAAGGTAGGGCAGTTGATGTCATATACATGGATTTTAGTAAGGTGTTTGATAAGGTCCCCCATGGTCAGCTTATGATGAAAGTAAGGTGTGGGATAGAGGGAAAGTTGGCAGATTGGATAGGTAATTGGCTATCTGATCGAAGACAGAGGGTGGTGGTGGATGGAAAATTTTCAGACTGGAGGCAGGTTGCTAGCGGAGTGCCACAGGGATCAGTGCTTGGTCCCTCGGCTCTTTGTGATTTTTATTAATGACTTAGAGGAGGGGGCTGAAGGGTGGATCAGTAAATTTGCTGATGACACCAAGATTGGTGGAGTAGTGGTGGAGGGCTGTTGTAGGCTGCAAAGAGACATAGATAGGATGCAAAGCTGGGCTGAGAAATGGCAAATGGAGTTTAACCCTGATAAATGTGAGGTGATTCATTTTGGTAGGACTAATTTAAATGTGGATTACAGGGTCAAAGGTAGGGTTCTGAAGACTGTGGAGGAACAGAGAGATCTTGGGGTCCATATCCACAAATCTCTGAAGGTTGCCACTCAAGTGGATAGAGCTGTCAAGAAGGCCTATAGTGTGTTAGCTTTTATTAACGGGGGTTGGAGTTTAAGAGCCGTGGGGTTATGCTGCAACTGTACAGGACCTTGGTGAGACCACATTTGGAATATTGTGTGCAGTTCTGGTCACCTCACTATAAGAAGGATGTGGAAGTGCTGGAAAGAGTGCAGAGGAGATTTACCAGGATACTGCCTGGTTTGGAGGGTAGGTCTTATGAGGAAAGGTTGAGGGAGCTAGGGCTGTTCTCTCTGGAGCGGAGGAGGCTGAATAGAGGTTTATAAAATGATGAAGGGGATAGATAGAGTGAACGTTCAAAGACTATTTCCTCGGGTGGATGGAGCTATTACAAGGGGGCATAACTATAGGGTTCATGGTGGGAGATATAGGAAGGATATCAGAGGTAGGTTGGGGTGTGGAATGGACTGCCTGCAGTGATAGTGGAGTCAGACACTTTAGGAACATTTAAGCGGTTATTGGATAGGCACATGGAGCACACCAGGATAATAGGGAGTGGGATAGCTTGATCTTGGTTTCAGATAAAGCTCGGCACAACATCGTGGGCCGAAGGGCCTGTTCTGTGCTGTACTGTTCTATGTTCTAGGACAATTAAAACAAGGAACTGACATTTTCTCTGGAGATATGCCAGTTTGCTAGGCTTGCCAGTGAAAAATTAACTCCATAGTTACTGGAAAAATAACATTAACATTTGGCGGCACAGTGGTTAGCACTGCTGCCTCACAGTGCCAGGGACCCGGGTTCAATTCCGGCATCGGGTCACTGTCTGTACGGAGTTTGCATATTCTCCCCATGTCTGCGTGGGTTTCCTCTGGGTGCTCCGGTTTCCTCCCACAGTCCAAAGATGTGTGGGTTAGGTTGATTGGCCATGGTAAATTGACCCGAGTGTTAGGGGGATTAGCAGGGTAAATATGTGAGGTTATGAGAGTGAGGATTGTGGTCAGTGCAGGCTCGATGGGCCGAATGGCGGCCTCCTGTACTGTAGGGATTCTATGATTAAATAACTAGAGTGAATGAATATGCCTAAGGATCATATTTAAAATAAAACATGCAGCATGGTGTGCCATAAAAGAGTTGAGAATACATGATTATGATGATTAATGGGATATTATATTCCAAATCGGTCTAGTTCTGTTCATCAGCATTTGAATTTTATTCACCTGCATCTGAATTAAATAGTATAAACATTTTGCATACCATTAGTGTTTCCTCTAGTGTCTGACTAGCAAAAGTAATAATTTTTCTGTTAGGTTTCAGATTACTGTGCTGTTATCGAACAACCAATGGATCTTTCCACTATGATGTCAAACATTGACCTACACAGATACATGACTGTAAAGGCATACCTTCAAGACATTGAATTAATCTGCAATAATGCACTGGAGTACAACCCTGATAGAGATCCTTCAGGTGAGGAACAAACAAGCTAGGCTAATCTATTGAAAAATGAAATTCCAAATTGTAATCCAATAAGAGGGTGCAGTTCCAGGCAAGTGTGTAACTGGATTTTGGCAAGACCCTGAGATTGAATTTACAGAAGCTGTTTCTATAATATTTATGGTAGAGCAAATAGACCAGTCTGCATTAAAAGTATCTTTTGCCAGAATATTCTTACGCTGTATTTTATTGAATTCTGTCTGACATGTTATGGTGAATTTGCTAGTCTTTAGGCATATGTAGCAAACAATAATTATATGCTGAGTCCATGTATTTTTGATTTAAGTTTTTTAGTTATTTCCCTTGTTGGAAGATTTGTTGCATACCAAGAACAAAGCAAAATCATTTTGCTCTGAAAAAGAAAGTTAAATGTCTCAAAACTCAAGGTTCCAGTGATCAACTGAAAGGAAAACTTCAATCTTGAATTAATATGGCATACCGAATGACATAGCATATGTTGCACTGAGTAATGAAAGCAACTCACTTGTTCTGGATGTAGGCATTGCTCACAAGACCAGCATTGATTGTCATGAGAATTAGGAGCAGGAGTAGGCAATTCGCCCTCGAGCCTGCTCCACCATTCAATATGATCATGGCTGATCTCAACTCCGCTTCAACTCCACTTTCCTGTCCGTTCTCCACAACCCTTCAACCCATTACTCATTAAAAATCTGTCTTATCTCTTAAATTTACAGCATCCGCCGCACTCTGGGATAATGAATTCCACAGATTCACAACTCTTTGAGAAGTAGTTTGTCCTAATCTCTTTTAAATCTGCTACCCTTTATCCTAAAACTATGACCTCTTGTTCTAGATTGCCCCACAAGAGGAAACATCCCGCTCCACATCTACTTTGTCAATACCTTTTATCATCATATATACCTCAATTAGATCTCCCCTCGTTTTTCTAAACTTGAGAGAGTATAGGCCTAAACTGCTCAATCTCTCTTCATAAGACAAACCTCATATCTCTGGAATCAATCTAGTAAACCTCTGAACTGCCTTTAATGCCATTACATCCTTCTTCAAATAAGGGGACCAAAACTGTACACAATACTCCAGATGCAGTCTCACCAATGTCTTGTACAGTAGCAGCAACACTTCCTTACTTTTATACTCCAATCCATTAGCAATAAATTCCCAAAATTTCATTTACTTTCCTTATTACCTGCTGTACCTTCATGCCAGTTTTCGGTGACTTCTGCATGAGGACATCCAAATCCCTTTGCACCGAAGCAACGTAAAATGTCTGTTTCGATAATAAGTTGCCTTTCTGTTTTCTGACCAGAATGAATAACCTCACACTTATCCACGTTAAACTCTTATCTGCCACATTTTGGCCCAATCACCAAACCAATCTATATCCATTTGCAAATGTCGTATTTCCTATTGCAAATTACTGTCCCACCTATTAGTGTAATCGGCAAATTTGGCTATGGTGCATTCTATCCCTGTATCCAAGTCATTAATATAGATTGTAAATAGTTAGGGCCCGAGAACCAAACTGTGTGGCACCCCACGAGTTACATCGTGCCATCCAGAAAAAGACCCATTTATCCCGACTTTATGCTTTCTGTCAGTTAGCCAGTCTTCTATCCACACTACTAAATTATCCCTAACCCTATCTATCCCTAACTGCCCTTGAGAAGGCAGTGGTGAGCCTCTACCTTAAACTGCTACAGTCCATTTGATGTAGGTATATCCACAGTGCCATTCAGGAAGGAGTTGCATGACTTTGACCCATCAATGCTGAAGGAGTGATGATACATTTCCAAGATAATGTTGTGGGGGAATTTTCAGATACCAATGTTCCCATGCACCTGGTTGTCTTGAACTTCTAGGTCGTAGAGGTCAGGGGTTTAAAAGGCACTGTCAGAGGATCCTTGTCAAGCTGCAGTTGTAGGTTTAGTTTTTGTTCTCTGTCTACATTCCCCAAGACTGATGATCCATGTTGATACAGTCTCTGGTACTTTGTTCAGATATGTATTCTTGCTTGAACCTGGAAAATTGCTATCCCTCTATTCAATCTTGCTCGGATGAGATGTGTTAAATGAACATGACCCTATCCTCATTTTACATCCACACACTAGTCTTTTCAGACAAGTGCTAGTGGAAAGTGATCAGATGCAGGAACAAGAGCTGATGCTTTAACTGCGCCAGGGCATTATGACTAATGTTAAACTTTCCTGAACTCAACTGTGCAAAGAACTTTGGCATAGACTATGAACCGAACATTAACCCTTGCTGATCTGCCATAGTGAATCATTTTGTAATCATTGGAGAGTATCTGCCTAACCTCTAAATTCATTCTCTAAATTGCTGCATATTAAGTCCACCCGGGTCAAGATGATTTTATACTATTCTACTCTGGATAGTAGAATGCAATCCAACACACAAGTTATTAAAGGTTTTAGATTCTATATAGTGAACAAAATTATAATTAAGTCCTGCAACCCAGTGGTCCTGATTATAGTGAATAGCAATTTCTTCATACATTGCAGGTAATGTTGCAGTTTTTTATTATCATGGAGAGAACTGGCACAACTCTGGAATGCAATCCCTAAACCGCCAATGAAAATCCTCGCATTTAACATTCATTTGCTGTGAGCCAGTGACTGATTCAGTAACTGAACAGACCTGACTGCATTGTTCTAGTTTAAAAGAAACTTATTATAATAACGAACTACATTTATAGTGTGTCTCTGATGTACAGAAAGATTCAAAGTGCCTCAGGTGTAGTCATAAATGGACATAGAGCCAAAGAAACAGATTTTAGAACTGGCCAACAGCTTGGTAAAAGAGCTGGATTTTAAATGGGGTCATGAGGGAAATAGAGAGTTAGGGGAAAAACTCCAGAGGTTAGGACCTGGGCTGCTGAAATTTCAGACATCAGTTAGGGAGGATTAGGTAGAGATGACTAGAGTCAAAAAAGTAGAGCATTTTGAGAGGTGATATGGCTGACGGATGTTGGAGACAAGGAAGGAAAAGGCTAGGAATGAATTTAGACGCAAGAATGAAGACGGTAAATTTATCTGGGAACGATGAAAGTAGGAGTGATAGGTAAGTGGGACTCAGTGCAGAACAGAAAAACCTGAATTCTCTGGAGGATAAAAGGTTGGCCTGGAATATGGATGAGGGCTTCAGCAACATTTGGGTTTCCAGCAATGCCCATGTCTTGAATTAATTTTTTATAAGATGGAAGTGGAAAGGGGACTTTAGGGTCACAGAACGGGGTATTCCATTCAGTCCATACCTGTCTTTTTCAATTGTGGCGATAAGATGCTTAGTATTATTTAACATGATGCTATTCCAAAATATAAACAGTTATCTGCCTTGATCTACTCATGTGCAAAGTTCTGTAAAGAGATGAAAAGGGCCAACTGGCATGAAAATAGGCATAGGAAAATGCAGAGGATTTTGCTGCGTGAATTGTGTTTGTTGCTTTCAAATTGCAATAGAATTTCTATGGTTTATTTAAACTTGAATTCTTAAACAGTGCATTGTTACATTGCAGATAAAATTGATGGTCAAGCATGGTGTAAGCATGCCTTCAGTTAAAATTGGCATTTTATAGTCTTTGCTAGACTTTTATTTTAAGAGTATTCTTAATTCATTCACGGATGTGAGTATTGCTGGCAAGACCAGCATTTATTGCCAATCACCAATTTTCCTTGAGAAAGTCGTGGTGAGCCACCTCACTGGCTAGCTTGCTAGACCATTTCAGAGGGCAATTAAGAGCCAGTCATATTGTTGTGGGGTCTGGAGTCACAATTATGCCAGACCAGGTAAGGATGGCAGATTTCCTTTCCTAAAGGACATTACTGAGCCAGATGGAATTTATGACAATCTTATAGTTAATTGGTCACCATTATTGATGCTAACTTTTTATTCTAAATTTATTTAATTAACTGAGTTTGGATTTCTGTCACAGTGGGATATGAACTTGTGTCAGCAGAGCATTAATCCAGGTCTCTGGAATTCTAGTATAACCACTATGCTGCTGTACCTCTGCTTCCTGTCAAAACCGAAATGAAAATAAAAGGTAGCTTGCTTTTGCTTCTATTGAATAATTTATATTGCTGTCTTAGATCGTATGATTAGACACCGTGCCTGTGCTTTGAAAGACACAGCCAATGCAATTATAAAATCAGAACTTGATGAAGAATTTGAAAAACTCTGTGAAGAAATTCAAGAATCTCGAAAGAATAGAGGTATGGTCATTTTCTTTAACTAGTATAAAAGTGGAGGGCCTTGCATAAATGTTCCTTAAATTGCTCATGTTAGATGCCATAACATTTGATAGGACATAAGGAAGAGTCACTTAATGAAGTTTTGAAGCAATTGCAGATGCTTGCCAGCATTGAGAGTTTGTATGTCGATGGTGTGCTAGCATCTATCATGCAAAACCCAGCATTTAACAGAAAAATGTGAATATTGAATTTCATATCATATCCAAATTTTTTTACTTGTACTGTTGCTATCACAGGCTGCTTTTCTTCCAAATTTGCACCCACATTTTATCACGTGCTACCAAAGAGTTCCACAGCAGAGAATAAAAAGCCATGTCAGGAACTTCCTGACCAAATAGATAAAGTGCCCTCACCAATTGCTGTAAGCACGCCTTCAGTTTCCACAGGCAAGTATTGTTGGAGTTCTTGTAATCTTTTAAAGTCAACCTACGTTCTTCAAATGTTTTACTGTATTTTAGTTATTAAACTTTGTGGCCCTTGTTCCTTCAGTTTTGTAGTGAGAACTGCCAGAGTTGACTTTGTGCTTATGGTGATTTTGAAAAATGCTGCACTGCCCTGAAGCATTTTAAAATCATGCTGCAATTAAGTGTTTTAAATTGATAGGAAATACAAGTCTTATGCGAATAATTGTAATTACAGTAAATGGTTTGTCACATACCGTCCTGGAGTGCTGTCCTTGTCCAACATACGTAATCTCATATTAATACCCATGGCTGCAAAATGTTGAAAGGTTGATCTATTCCATAGTTGGTAAGGCAGCATTGCAATTGAATTATACAGAGGGTGGTGAATACCTGGAACATGCTGTCGGAGGTGGTGGTGGAAGTAGATTCTATAAAAACGTTCAAGGTACATCTGGATAGGTACATAAATAGGCAGGAAATAGAGGGATATGGACCACGTAGAGGCAAGAAAATATTAAAGAGGCACCTTTGTCGGCACAGACTTGGTGAACTGAAGGGCCCGTTCCTGTGCTGTATTGTTAATTGTACTTGGTTTTGGTTTCTGACCTGTGCCCAGTTAACTCATCTCGGCTAGATGGCAGCAGTGTTGCTACAATTGTCCCACATTCTTAAAGGCCAAGAGGAGAAAATCAGTAAGTGTTCTTAATGACTACTGTATAGTTACCCTGGCTGGAGGGTGTTTGTGTATAGTGATAGCAATAAGAAATAAAAAGGTTGGTCTGCTACTTATTGATCCTCAGGCCCATCAATTGTTGTTCAGTGACTGGTTATCCTACTTGCACTTGCTGTCTAAACTTGTATATGAGCAACAGCATTTTGGGTGAAATACTGGAGAGTGACTAGTTTGGACTTCTATCCCCATTAATCAGTAGCTTATGGAGAAAGAAATGGATGCCATCAAAAGCAGTGATCCTGACATACACGCGTGAGATAGCCAGAATAACAGGAATTGTTCTGAAGAAACACCTGAACTAAAAATAGTTGAATTGTGACTTTGAAAAGCTTCAGATTCCTTTTGGATAATAAATAAAGGTTGCAATTAAAATATAGCATTTAATTGAAGGGTAAACTTTCGAATTAATGTTTCAACTTATTTGAACACACTGAATCTGTGTTTAAAACTTCTAATAAAACATCTGCAGATGTCATCTACAAAAATGGACTAGAAAGGCATTCCCTTGCATACAAAATGTGTTAAATTATGAATTTAACTTGTAATTTAATTTTAACTAGTACTACTTGGTCATTGTTCAAATGTGTGATTAAAAATGGATTGGCATTCGGAAATAATGATCCATAGTATGAAGGATGATTGTATATGGTAAAATAGCTAGCAGTCAGATGGTATTGAGTTATTCTGCATACATGTATTATTTTGGCATGTAGTAACAGAATATGTTGTTTTAAGTAGCTCAATCAAAGAAAAAACTTCGTCGCTGGGACCGTGATGTATATACAAATAAACGCAGGAGGCCTTCACCAAGTATCAGATATGATGAGGATGGTGATAGTGAAGATGCCACTGAGAGAATGGAAAATCACTTTGATTCAAGTATAGATCAGACAACCTACGATGGAGATTCCTCCATGGAAACTCAGCAACGTCTCTACAATGGGTGCATAAAAAAATCATTGACAAAGGAGCTTATTGAAATGCGTTTTGATGATGCACTTGTGTCTGCTGGTGCAAATGTATACAAGAGAAAGATGCTTTCCACAAATGAGGCAAAATGGGAAGAAAGCGAACTGGGAGAGTCTCTTAAAAACCAACAACTTGAGTCAAGCGAACACAAGGAAAGGAAGACAAATAAAGCACATCATTCTGCAGGTTTGTGGTTATGCTTTATTCCCCTCTATGTAAGCAATTCAATCACTTGAATAATTAATGTAAATACCTTGTGCAAGGAAATAACTTTAGTATGGAATTGCAAAGTTAGGTTATATTTCAAAAATACGTGCAATGTACAAGTCAATAAAGTCCCTTGCTCAGTCCTCTGGCCTGCTCACTTTGAAGTTGAGAATAGGTTAGAGGTAGATCTGAAAGATCCCATGACATTGTTCAAAGAGCAAGGGAGTTCTCAAAATATATCCCTTATCAAAGCCGTCAAGGCAGATTCATTGGTAACAGCACTGTCTGTGGGGCCATCTGTTTGAAAATTAGCAGCTGTATTTGCTTAGGTTAAAGTGACTACATTTCAGAAGCAAGTTATATTGGCTGTGACATACTGAGGTCATGAAAGGCATTAAAGAAATGCTGGGTCGGTGTTTTTTACTTCACTATCTTAATCTGAGTTTTACTTCAAATTAATTTTATTCTTCAGGAATGCTTGCTCTATTTTTCCATATAAATGATGCCTGACTTTCAGGGCTTGTTTAGCTAAAGCTCAGGATTTGACACTTTAAGACTAGGCTAATGACTAGGGTCTAGAAATTTCATGCAGTTTTTAGAACAAAGAACAATACAGCACAGGAACAGGCCCTTCGGCCCTCCAAGCCCGCGCCGCTCCCCGGTCCAGGATTGAATCCTGAATCCAGGATCCCCGCCCAATTTTCCAGCCTATCTACATACCAATATCCTATCCACCGAGCTGTCCCTCACAGCTACGATGCTTTGTTCATTACAACCTATTAACTCACCCCCACCCCCCCCATTCCAGACCATGTGATCTCCAGGGAGAGGCGAAAACCCAGAGTGAAAAACCCCAGGGCCAATATGGGGAAAAAAAATCTGGGAAATTCCTCTCCGACCCCCTGAGGCGATCGAAACGAGTCCAGGAGATCACAATGGCCCTGATCGGAAAATGCTTCCCAACCCTAGTCATTTCCACTTCCACGAACACCATCTGAATTCCCTGCTAAATTAGCACCTAAGTTTTCAGATATCGCAAGTGGGAAGCATGCATTAATTACAAGCCGTAAATGTGCCACATGTCACATTGCTGTAAGCACAGAAAGAGTCCAGTGGAGATTTACCAGGATGTTGCCTGGTCTGAAGAGTTTTAGTTATGAAGAGAGGCTGGTTAGGCTGGGGTTGGTTTCATTGGAGCAGAGGAGACTGAGTAGGGGACATGATTGAGATGTATAAAATTATGGGGGACATAGATCAAGTGGACAGGAGGAAACTTTTCCCCTTGGTAGAGAGATTAATGACTGGGAGCATAGATTTAAGGTAAGGGGCAGGAGATTTAGAGAGGATGTGAGGAAAAGTTTTTTTTCACCCAAAGGTTGGTAGGAGTCTGGAACTCTACTGCCTGAACAATTTAAGTATTTAGATGTGCAATTGCAGTGTCAAGGTATACAAGGCTGTGGGCCAAATGCTGGAAAATGGGATTACAATAGGTGAGTAGTTTGTCTTTGACTGGTGCAGACGTGATGGGCTGAATGGTATTTTTCTGTGCTGAATACCTCTGACTCTATGGTCTGTACCTGAACAAATCTCAGACCTATTTGAGGTTCCCATGCAGAATTTGGTTCTCCTGGCCAAAGCCAACATTGGATCTTCATTCAGGAAAACCTGGTCTACAGGGACTATTGCAAGCTGCCACCAAAATATGTTGGAATAGGCTTATCAGCATGGAATCACAGGCCATTGCCAGCTACCAATTGCTGCCCCCTCCTACCCACCCCCATTAAGTCATACATGTATGGCCCAACACTGATGAGTTTTCTGGGGATGCCCAGCAAGTACCTGCAGTTGTCTGACTGAGGCTCTGCTTGGTTGGACTTGGCCTACCCATTCTGAATATTTTCTAAACCCAGTTTGTGTTCACAGGTCAGCACATAATGGATTTTTAAGGCAGGAGTTTCTTCATTCATGTGATTGTGTGCCAGTGAACTTGGATTCCATTATCTCATTTTCTTGTCGAAGATGCAAAACTATGGAAAATTGAAATGGCAGAGTCTGTTGGGAATGGGTATCTTCTATTGCCATCTTTATCGTCTTCAAGTTGCAAATATTTATTTTGTTAGATACATTACTTTTAGCTTGTCATTTTCATTTATATTGCACTGTCAAATAATGTGTCATGTGGTAAAAAGGGCTTTGAACTCGTGTCCCCAGTGCATTAGCCTGGGCTTTCAGATTTTCAGTCCAGTGACATTACCACTATGGTATCATCTTCACTGTGTATGAAAGTAAAAAAATACCATCATATAAATGATATGGTACATGTTTTGGGGCAATTAAATGTGAATGTTTTAAAAATGATTGCAGAAATTCCAGAGGAAAGAGGAGTAACATTTTAAAGGTGTTACTATTTATAACCCATACAGATAAGTACTCAACATTACGTATGTCCCGCAGCAGACATGCCCAGGTGGAGCAGCACCATATTAATGCTGAGAAAGCACTGGAGATCCTTTCTGAACGCACACCGCCTGTAACTGTAGACCGTGAAAGGCTGAAAGTAGGTTGCAATATAGAATATCAACAACCATTTCCATCGCCCCTGATTCGTCCTATTCTGTTTTTCTCCTATTTGAAATGAGCATTTTTTTAAAAAACTTCCAATAGGTTTGTTCCTAGTTCTGTAATTGTATTCATCTAACTCTCCAAAGGTAACATCTCCCCAGAGAGAAACATTAATTTGATTGCTTTGTTCTTGTAATATTGGAATGTAATTGAGTAAATTAATGTAATAGTATTGAATTTACTAGTGATTCTACAGTCGAACTGAACTGCTCCTTTCAGCAGATCTTTCCTGTAAGCAAATACAAAATAACAATTTAAATGAAGACTAAAAGTGTCACTCATTCATGCAACACTCACATCAAGCTATCTTGCTATTTTCATAAGGTGCACTCATGCATGCAGTGGACTGTGTGTACTGGCTATACAGTTCCATCATTAGTCCAGAAGTTTTCAGTACCTGTTATTTCCACCATTCACTGTAATATGTTCTCCTAATGTTTGTAATATCAAACCGTTAACTAGCTATGGGGAAATATAATGTTCTTCTAATTCTTTAGATTAAACAAGTGTAGAATTGTAGTCAGGTATGCTGCAAAATAACTTGAAACTGAATTTGTCATTGATTACTTAAATCTGGGTTCACATGCAGAATCTCTGGAAGCAAGTTACTCAGAAAACTGAAGGTTTCACTGTACATCGGCTTGAAAAATTGTATGCAGTGCTCAGTCAATGCATTTACCGTCATCGAAAAGAGATTGACAAGACTGTGCTAATACAGGTATGTTACAAGGCCTTTCAACTTTGAAGCAAAGCATTCTCTACTCCTTTCTTTCTAGGTTTACTTCGCATTTGAAAACATTAATATGCAATTTGAGTAATTAAAAGTTATTTCATTAGTTCCACCAATCTGTAAATGCATCAACCTAGTACTATACAGTATGTAATACTCTCTCTATAAACAAAGTTCATAAATAGCCAATTTGGCTATTTCTCCGCAACTTTACATATGTGAGCCTACCTGTTGTAGCCCCTTAGCTATATACCAAATTCAGGCATATTCACATCCTCCTGTAGATGATTCTGTGCAGCTTTACATTCTATGTTACAACAATGATTTTTATAGTGACTTCAGCTTGGTAGAATATCCCACAAACCTACTCAGGAATGCTGAGCTGAAAAAGACACTAGGAAAGGTGACAAAAAGCTTGGTCAAAGAAGTAAGTTTAAAGAAAGAGTGTGGTTTCGACAGGTAATTTGAGTTTAGAGTCCCAAACAGCTGAAGTCATGGCTACCATGGGGGATGAACAAAATCAAGTTGTGGGAATACAGATTTGTTTTTGAGGATGTTTGCAGTGCTAGGGAAAGGAGAAATCATGGAAGGATTTGGAAACGAGGATAAGAATTTTAGAGAGATTGCTGTATCAGGAGTCAGTGTAGATAGCTGAATGGGATTTGATACAGTTTAGAAAACAGAACTGCAGAATTTGGGATGAACTAAAATTAATAGAAGATGGAAGTCTGACCAAGACAGCATTGGGATAATAAAGTTTGAAAAGTGTATTTCAGCAGTATGAGGTGGGGAGTGGGGCTGCAGTTCTGACGTTGTAAGTAAGCTTTTGGTGGAAGGAATCTTTTTTTAACCAAATATCATCTGCAGATTTGGCCAGTGTGCTTCTGGCCACTGGCAACAATTTTCCAGTCTTACGATCATTCCTTGAACCTTCTGAATTCTATCAGTCAAGCAATTACAAAATTACTACTTAGATTAAGCTTTTAGTCACTTCACAATGGCATTGTCCTTTTAACTTGTTGCTAATCTTTATAAGATTAAAATGAAGTGAAGCATCTTGGAATATCCTTTTTCAGTACTAAAAGTGCAAATTCGAAGCCAGTTTTGTATTGCATTGCACCACTCTCTGTATCCAAATCTTCTACACCTCAACAACCATTTCTATCGCCCCTGATTCGTCCTATTCTGTTTTTCTCCTCTACTTGAAGTATTTCAAGGGGTGGCACAGTGGTTAGCACTGCTGCCTCTCAGCAACAGAGACCCGAGTTTGATTCCTGGCTTTGGGTCATTGTCTGCACGTTTTCCCCGTGTCTGCCTGGGTTTCCTCCAGGCGCTCCGGTTTCCTCCCACAGTCCGCAAGACGTGCTGTTTAGGTGCATTGGCTATGGTAAATTCTCCTTTAGTGTACCCGAACAGGTGCCAGTGTGGCAACTGTGGGATTTTCACAGTGGCTTCATTGCAAGCCACTAATAAATAAACAAATTATTTTGAATCATCCTGTGCATAAGTGCTTTAGAATTTTAGGTAGAATTACTGGTTTTATCAATAGCTAAATTAAGAGGAAAAGGACGACCCTTTACATCCGAGATGAGGAGGAATCTCTTCAGTCGGAGGATGGTGAATCTATGGAATTCATTGCCACAGAAGGCTGTGGAGGCCAGATCATTGAGTGTCTTTAAGACAGAGATAGATAGATTATTGATTGGTATGGGGATCAAAGGTTACGGGAGAAAGGTGGGAGAATGTTGAGAAACTTACCAGCCATGATTGAATGGCAGAGCAGACTCGATGGGCCGAAAAGGCCTAATTCTGCTCCTATATCTTATGGTCTAAATTAACTGCTGCTTCACAGCTCCAGGGACCTGGGTTCGATTCCCGGCTTGGGTCACTGTCTGTGTGGAGTTTGCACATTCTTCCTGTGTCTGCGTGGGTTTCCTCCGGGTGCTCCGGTTTCCTCCCACGGTCCAAAGATGTGCGGGTTAGGTTAATTGGCCATGCTAAAATTGCCCCTTAGTGTCCCGGGATGTGTAGGTTAGAGGGATTAGTGGCGGGTAAATAGGGATATGGGGATAGGGCCTAGATGGGATTGTGGTCGGTGCAGACTCGATGGGCTGAATGGCCTCTTTCTGCACTGTAGGGTTTCTATGATTCTATGAACAAAATGCTACATTCCCATCCCATGATTTCAAAATAAAATTTCAGTCTGAGTCAGAGATTAGGAAGATCTCCAGATCTCGTATGAATTAACTGGTCTCTATTGGAGCTGCATTAGAAGTGCAGGAATTAATTTCAATACTTTTAGGTTAGGAAGGGAAAGTGATGAAGGTCCCTAATCCTAAGCAGTGCCCAGCGACCTCTACTAGAATTATTCATATGGGAGTATCAGATAACAAGGGCAAGGTTCAAATCTGATATCCTACTCAGCTGAAAAAGTTACTTAATGCTCATTTGTCAAGGCTGACACATGAAGGATAGAAGAATGTGGACAGCTGCCATTATTGAATCTTAACAAGAAAATCACCTTTGGGAAGAGAAAAAGTCGACTTTTTTGAATCCAGAATTTATCAAAGAATAACTTATTTGTGGTAAACATTTGATGGGGTATGATAATTGTAGCACTTTGAATGCCTTTGGATGATTGTTTTCCCCTTTTTCCTCTGCCCTATAGGAAATGGAAAAAGAAGTGAGGAAGTTGAGTCAATCTTGAACTTTTGATTGCAAATAGATTTTCTTTGTGCTTGAGTTTCCATCACTTCAAGTTTTTGTAGTTTGAAAGTTTGTAATATAGAATGTAAACCAGCTTTTTCATTAATCCTTTTGCTGAATATATACTTGAACATGAAGTTTATAGTTGGACTAAATGTTTTGCCAATATTATCTTGATAAAAGCCATATTTTGTAATTTTATGTAAAGAATAAAATTTCAACTTTAAGAAAATAATTTCTACTCTTAAGTCTGCTGGAACTGCAATATTCTGTATTCTTTGCATGTTACATTTGTCTGATTTTTTTTTTTAAGAGCTTATTTATTTAGATGCACTTACTTTTACCATAAAATCATCATTGAGCACAGAGATAACCATTTGTAGCCAGCCTGTGCTGGCTCTTTCAAAGAGTGGTCATATGTGCCTCATCCAAGTCCCCCTTTTGAAAAAACACAAATGAATCCCATGTTTTGTTATTTACTTGTTTTGGTCAGATACTAAACTAGCTCGTTCAGTATTATTATGGATTCTCACCTTTACAGCCACCCATACCGACCGAACAAAAATAAATTTTTCAGTTTACCAAGCTATTTACACATCCTGCTAAGTATGCTAATACAAAACAAAATTAGTCGGATCTCCTGTTTTATCTGGTGTAAGATATACCACAATCTTTGATTCATGCCAACCTGCAGCAAACACCTTAATTGGACTGTTGGTTTTAGTTCATTTAGTTACACTTTGTCATGGTAAACAGCAGTTTTATTTATTACACCTTTTAAGCAATTTGGAAAATAATGTTGAAAATGTATTGTGCAAATCACCGGCAACACAAATAGGAAGACTGGATTGCAGCTGAGATACAGCTTCAAATGTAACAAAACACAATTGCATGTGATAAAACATTGGTTAGAATCGTTTACAATGTGGGTATCTATTTATAAACTGCAGGAACATAGAGCAAAAATGGCTTGCAACTTCTCAAAAGTTTGGATCCATTCATTAAACAAATAACCAAGTAAAATTAAACAAATTCTGCAACAATTGAAATTTAAAAGGAAGCACTTTGTGCTGTTACAGAAATGTTTCTAAACTTTGCTTGAATCACAACCTTCCATATTCGCTTCAGTGCTTAAGACTGAATACAGTTGCAAATTATCAATTGAAATATTTAAGGCTTATTACATTCACAACCAGAAAACAGGATATTGATATGTTGAAACATTATAAAAATACATGACACCTGAGAACTTCTATCTGATCATATTCTCTCAAAACTAGATGTTTAAGATTTTTAGCACTTGACATTTTTAGAAACCGCCTGAAATAGTTACAATAAGTACAACGTTTTCACAGTGCAACACCAATTGATATTTCTTGGAACTATACACTTTGGAAAATAACATGGGCAGCTGCTCAGGCAGGGGAGGTTTTATCCCCCTTGTTGGACTTGGGGTTCTTTTTGCTTCTCCCAGGAGATTACATGGCTGCAAATGTGTAGTAATAATACCCTGGCCAATGAAGTAGGTTAATGGACCAGTTGGTGGTTTTCTGCCTGTTATTTGCATTTATGTACTTCACACTTTGGTCTGCATCTCACATTTTCAGATCCACGGCAAGGAACATAATTGGAAAGGTCAGTGATAGAAGCAAATAATTTTAGGTCACTAGTGGCCATGATGTACAGTTTAGCACAAACACCAAGTTGATCCACATTGATCACTGGTTGAGCTTCATCAAATACTACTTTCATGTCCAAATTATGGTTGCCAGATGAGGTGGTTCTCACTTTATCAAGTTTTTTAAATTGGTGTTTCATTTGTCAAATTTAATAAAGCAAGACAAAGTTTATGATTTACTATTTACACATCCCAACTATGCTAATGCAAAACAATTTTTAAATTGGTGTTTTGTTTGTCAAATTTAATAAAGCAAGTGACATTCAGCAGTTGCTTGCATGCTCTCCTAACCATGAAGAGCAGCATAGTATTCTGTGGTTATTGAAACATGAGCTTGCTCCATTGGCAGAAATATCTGCAAATATTGAATGGCAGAAACTGGGATTTTATGTGAAGCTGCTGAAATCCATTGTATTGCATAAAGCTTTTTTCATATGCCTGTAATAAAGATTTATTAAGTACAGCAAAGTCCAGTTTCATCCAGGCTCCATCCATTTTCAGGAGGGGCAGCGCAGCTGTCAACCACAAAATTACGAGTGATGTACCATTTAAGAAAACCTAACCATCCATTATAGCTTTATACTGGTAAGCGGTTCCTATTAAAGGCAAAACACTATCTTGTCTCCATAGGAATTTACGTAGAATCCCTGCCATGTAGGAGGAGGCCATTTGGCCCATTGAGCCTGCACTGACAATCCCACCACAGCCTTAATCCTGCTAACCCCCCGACACTAAGGGTCAATTTAGCATAGCCAATCCACCTAACCCACACATTCGGACTGTGGGAGGAAACCTGCAGAGAATGTGCAAACTCCACAGACAGGCATCCAGGGCTGGAATTGAACCCAGGTCCCTGGTGAGGCAGCAGTGCTAACCACTGTCTGATTTTTTTTTTTAAATCTCTAAAGTGAGGAATTGCATTGCGTGCAGGGAGCTATATGACTGTGCATCACTCCTTAGGCAGAAAACCCCTGATTGTACACACTAAATTTCGTTCAGGTTTATGTCTGTTTGAAACTTTAATTAAAAACTTTTTTAGAAATAAATCTGATTCAAGCCCTTGTTTAATTTTGACAAAAATCATTTTTGAAAGAAAGACTATGTGCAGCAGTATCACAAAAACTAATGAACATTTCTATTGGGGAGGTGATGGCCTAGTGCTATTTATTATCACTAGACTGTTAATCCAGAAACTCAGCTAATGTTCTGGGGACCCAGCTTCAAATCCTGCCATGGCAGATGCTGGTATTTGAATTCAATAAAAGATATTTGGAATTAAGAATCTATTGATGACCATGAAATGATTGTTGGAAAAACCCATCTGGTTCACTAATGTCCCTTGGGGAAGGAAACCTGCCATCATGGGATGGGAGATGACCTACATGGGACCCCCGAGCCACAGCAATGTGGTTGATGCTCAACTGCCCTCGGG
The DNA here is from genome assembly GCF_964213995.1 of Mustelus asterias. Lineage (NCBI taxonomy): Eukaryota > Metazoa > Chordata > Chondrichthyes > Carcharhiniformes > Triakidae > Mustelus > Mustelus asterias. Next base: position 135,657,225 of record NC_135807.1, read on the forward strand.
CAATAAAAGATGGGCAATAAAAACTTTCATCAGAATCATAGCAGACTGAAGTGGTATCTGTGCTGGCTCTTTGACAGAGCTGCCCATTAGCTTCTCCCACTTTGTGGATGTACCCAATTTCCTTTGGAAAGTTAGTCAAATCGACTTCCTTTTTCAGGCAGCGCATCATAACCACTAGCTGCCGAAAGCATTTCCCCCTCCTCCTCAGGTTTCGTCTTTAAAAACCCCATCCAATAAAGCGAAAGGCAGTATTGACAAAGCTTTGACAGAGGATCATCTGGACTCGAAGCGGCAGCTTTTTTTCTCTCCTTACAGATGCTGCCAGACCTGGTGAGATTTTCCACAAATTCTCTTTTAGTTTCAGATTCCAGCATCCGCAGTAATTTGCTTTTAGGCGGTATCGCCGCGCTTAATCCAGGTGATGAGCAGCTTAAGGAACTCACCTGGCCGGCTGGGTGCGGGATCAGTGCCGGCACTCCCGCTGGGATTTCACCTCACGAGGAGTTTTTCGCGATTTAATCATGTTTAATCGCGAGAAACCACTTCTCTCCCAACTTCAACACTTGGCGGTGCCGCTAAACGGCCCATTGCCCCTTTGTGGGGTGTCCCCGGAAGAAGCCGTCCGCGGTGGTGAAAATCACGACGGGCACCCCGCTTTACGGCAGGGTCGCGCTCCGATGACGTCAGGTCGCCCGCGTCGCCCTCCTCCCTCCCGTTCCCTCGATATATAAATTAATGAGCGGATTAATTAAAGAGCGATATCGGCGAGCCGGGACGGCCGGCGGGCAGGAGAATGCGGTCCGGATGGGTTTCTAGCAGCCGGGTATGTCATCTAGGCGGGGAAGCCGGCTCGTCGATGTCGGGTTGAGGGAGGGCGGGGGGAAAGGGCGGGGGAACCGGTGGAGGAGGCAGGCGGCGGCGGTGGTTCCCCTCCAGCAGCGGCGATCGGGCTCGGACTGTTTTCTCAAGGAGGCGAGCTGGACCGTTGGTGCGGGCGGGGGGTCAGCGCGGGGGCACCAACCCCCCCCCCCCGCGCGCGGGGGCCACTCCTCTCCCGGCGGGGGGAGAGACGCGCATACCTTCCCCCCAGTGCGCATGCGCGGGGTGACAGGGACAATAAGGTGGGGGTGAGAAGAAGCGCGAGGTTTGACCCCGCCCCTCACACGCCACCGGGGCGAGCGCCACCTGAAGCCCCTCCCACCGGGGGGGGGGGGTACAGAGCGTGGACCAGGTAGGTGCAACTTCCCCTCCCTTTGACTGCTGCCTACCGGGGAGGCGGGGGCTCCCCACTCCCCATTACCAGATGATGGAATGGGGAGACCATGAAAACATTGAAGTTAGGCTGGGGGCTAATTTGTTTTCCATAACAAACATTGAATGCACCAATCATTCGGTTCCCTGGTGATGGGAGATTGATGGGTTCCCGGGTGCCAGCACCGGGAGATCGATGGGTTCCCGGGTGCTGGCGGCGGGAGATCGGTTGGGTTCCCGGGTGCCAGCACCGGGAGATCGATGGGTTCCCGGGTGCTGGCGGCGGGAGATTGGTTGGGTTCCCGGGTACTGGCGGCAGGAGATCGATGGGTTCCCGGGTGCCGGCGCCGGGAGATCGATGGGTTCCTGGGTACCGGTGCCGGGAGATCGATGGGTTCCCGGGTGCCGGCGCCGGGAGATCGATGGGTTCCCGGGTGCCGGCGCCGGGAGATCGATGGGTTCCCGGGTGCCGGCGCCGGGAGATCGATGGGTTCCCGGGTGCCGGCGCCGGGAGATCGATGGGTTCCCGGGTGCCGGCGCCGGGAGATCGATGGGTTCCCGGGTGCCGGCGCCGGGAGATCGATGGGTTCCCGGGTGCCGGCGCCGGGAGATCGATGGGTTCCCGGGTGTCGGCGCCGGGAGATCGATGGGTTCCCGGGTGCCGGCGCCGGGAGATCGATGGGTTCCCGGGTGCCGGCGCCGGGAGATCGATGGGTTCCCGGGTGTCGGCGCCGGGAGATCGATGGGTTCCCGGGTGCCGGCGCCGGGAGATCGATGGGTTCCCGGGTGCCGGCGCCGGGAGATCGATGGGTTCCCGGATGGCGGCGGCGGGAGATCGGTCAGTTGGTTCCCGGGTGCCGGCGGGAGATGAGAGTTAGGAGGTTTATGGGGATTTAAGGAAAAGCCTCTTTACCCAGAGGGTGGTGATGGTCTGGAATGCGCTGCCTGGGAGAGTCGGGGAGACAGGATGCCTCACATCCTTTTAAAAAGTACCTGGATGAGTATTTGACACATCATAACATTCAAGGCTATGGGCCAAGTGCTGGCAAGTAGGATTAGGTGGGCAGGTCAGCATCTTTCATACGTCGGTGCAGACTTGATGTGTCAAAGGGCCTCTTCTGCACTGTAGCATACTGTGATTCTCAGATCGATCTGATTCCCGGATGCTGGTGACGGGAGATCGGTTGATGTGTGGGTACTGATCAGGAATGTTGGGGTGGTATGGGGAAATGGCAAAGTATTTCCTGGATGCCATCGGCCATGATCTATTTGAATGGCGATGCAGGCTCAAGGGGCTAAATGGCCTTCTCATGCTGCTATGTTTCTGTGTTCCTTTACGAGCCATATGTATTTATATGCTGGTCAGGATAGCGCTGCAAAAAAAGTAGTCTTGAAGTTGCATATAACCCTTCATAAATCCCTCTCCTTTAAGTTGCTCCTTAAATCTTATCTCCTTGACCAAGCTGCCCTTATGTGTATCGCTCTTATAATTTTGTCTGACACTGCTTCTCTGAAGCATCTTAAGATGTTTGAGGAAAAGATGCTATATTGATGCATGTTGTTCTGCCGAACATAAACTTATAAAATGGTTAGCACCTTTTAGAAGCTAAGTCCTAATGTCCTTGATAACATTCTTGGTGAAGTGCTGTAGGATATTTGCTATGTTGAAGGAGCTATATAAATGCAAGCTCTCGTGTGTCAAACATTGCTCTTTTGCACCCAGCTGTAGGTCTGTTACTGGGCTAAAGTAAATCGGTGAAACTGTTTTTTTGTTTCTAAACAGTGTAATTTGCTTAGGGGTGATTGAAGGTGTTCCGGTTTCGTTTGTTTATTTGCAGCTTCCAACATAAACTGTAATTTGAACTGAAGTATTCCAAGAACTGTCCAACTCAACAAAGCTGTGTTATGATTGCGATCTTGTTTAGAGTGAGTTTAGAACAGTAAATGCAGGACACAATAAACCAAACCTTTTGAATAAAATTGCTGCACATGTTTTTGTTTTTATTTTCAGATTTCCAATATTTGCAGGTTTTGCTTCCTATTTGAGCTAATTGAAAATTCGGACCAGTGTCGTTTTAGCTCATCATGCAAGCCCGTTTGAACATTCGAAAATATTTAAACGATTGCACATTGTTTTATCATTTTTGTTTCCAATTGGGGGATTTTTCAAACTTGTACGTTCCAAGGGTTTTAAAAAAAAATAAAACATAATCTTTTTATGCAGAAGTGAGATGGAAATTCCAGATTTTTGTAATAAAGTGCAAACAACCAGTAACAGCCAGAGACCAGAATACGTCCGGTGAAAGGATGTTATATAAAAGTTTATTACTCCCAATCTAGCCATGATGAGCAAAGGCTCATTACACCTGACTACGAAGTGCCAAAACAAGTTTGTATCTGATTCTTTAGTTACTCCTTTTTCCTCATTCCAGTGCCTTGCTCTATCTTTATGCGCTCTATTTTATTGTGTTCTCGTTTCTCACTCCTGAAATGTCTACTTTTCCCTTATCCTACAATTTAGACATCCTACATGTCAGACTCCTATTTATTGACGACAGTTCAGCCTTCAACACCATTATTCCCACGAAACTCATCTCCAAACTCCGTAGCCTGGGCCTTGGCACCTCCCTCTGCGACTGGATCCTGAACTTCCTAACTCACAGACCACAATCAGTAAGGATAGGCAACAACACCTCCTCCACGATCATCCTCAACACCGGTGCCCCACAAGGCTGTGTTCTTGGCCCCCTACTATACTCCTTATACACCTATGACTGTGTGGCCAAATTCCCCTCCAATTCAATTTTCAGATTTGCTGACGATGCACCATAGTGGGTCGGATCTCAAGCAATGACGAGACAGGATGCAGGAATGAGATAGAGAATCTGGTGAACTGGTGCGGCAACAATAATCTCTCCCTCAATGTCAACAAAACAAAGGAGAATGTTATCAACTTTAGGAAGCGTAAAGGAGAACATGCCCCTGCCTACATCAACAGGGACGAAGTAGAAAGGGTCAAGAGCTTCAAGTTTTTAGGTGTCCAGATCAGCAGCAACCTGTCCTGGTCCCCCCATGCCGACACTATGGTTAAGAAAGCCCGCCAGTACCTCTACTTTCTTAGAAGATTAGGGAAATTTGGTACGTCAGCTACAACTCTCTCCAACTTTTACAGAGGCACCATAGAAAGCATTCTTTCTGGTTATATCACAGCTTGATATGGCTCCTGCTCTGCCCAAGACCGCAAGGAACTACAAAAGGTCGTGAATGTAGCCCAATCCATCATGCAAACCAGTCTCCCATCCATTGACTCTGTCTACACTTCCCGCTACCTCGGAAAAGCAGCCAGCATAATTAAGGACCCCACGCACCCCGGACATTCTCTCTTCCACCTTCTTCCATCAGGAAAAAGATACAAAAGTTTGAGGTCATGTACCAACCGACTCAAGAACAGCTTCTCCCCTACTGCTGTCAGACTTTTGAATGGACTTACCTTGCATTCAGTTGATCTTTCTCTACACCTATGACTGTAACATTACATTCTGCACTCTCTCCTTCTCTATGAACAGTATGCTTTGTATAGCGCGCAAGAAACTGTATGTTAATACATGTGACAATAATAAATCAAATCAATTCTGTATAAATTTACTCTTCTATGGCTGTTTGTGTGCCTCTTGTCCTTTTGTTTGTATGATTGTAATTCCTCCTCTCAAATATTGGGAATTAATCTCCTCTGGGATGCTGGATGAGATAATGCTGGGCTGGGTGGAGAGCTGGTTGCATTAGCAGGAGCCAGGGTAAAAGAAGTAATGTGCATTGGGATCAGGCAAGCAGAAAAATTATCTGCTGGGAATGGGTAGGAAGAGACAACATCCGCATTAGTCAGAACTAATAAAGGGCTGAAAGCAGTGGTGAAATCCACAACTAGTGAGCATGGCCTTGGAAGGAGAGTGAGTGAGCAGCACTAACCTTGACTTGGGATAGAGCAGGTACTCAGAAGCAGCTTTTATCCAATGATTTTTTTTCTCAAGTGCCAATTTTATCCTATTCAAAGCTGGATAAAAAGATTGGAAAACTGATTAAACTGCCAGGAGAACCAAAGTAATAATTCAATCAGATCACTAATCGGCATAGTGGTTAGCTTGGGTGACTGTGCAAACTCCATACAGACATTCTCCCCCTGTCTGTGGGTTTACTCCGGGTGCTCTGGTTTCCTCCCACAGTCTGAAAGACGTGCTGGTTAGGCACATTGGCCATGCTAAATTCTACTAAATTCAGTGTACCCGAACAGGCACCAGTGTGGCGCGACTGGGGGATTTTCACAGTAACTTAATTGCAGTGTTAATGTAAGGCTACTTGTGACACTAATAAACAAACAAAACCAAAATAAGTAATGGCTTATTTTGAGAGCTGGTAAGAATCTTGCAATAGTTCAGAGGGTTTAAAACATTATCTTGCAACTTGTACTTTTTTTAAAAGTTCATTTTGTCTTGGCCTTGGTGCAAGTTGCAAGCTTGGTTTATTTTGTTGAAAGCCTATTGCTCTAGCCTTGTTAATTTTATTTTTGGGTGTGGCGTGGTGAAAATTGACTTGAACTGCTGCTGTTTTCGTTGTTTTGCTGGCTGTACTTTTCATTCAATCCAAAAGAAAATCCAGCCTTTATAAAGGCAGCTGAAAGTTCCCCCCTCTCCCATTTTCCCTCGAACAAGATGATGACTTTCGCCATGTAAATGTAAAATCTGATAGTTGTATCTCAGTGGCCTTGCATTGTGATCGTGTCACTTTCAATATAGACGCGGTCTAATGGCTAGATTAACTGTACATTTTTGTTAATACAAATGTACCTCTGGGAAGTGAACATGAAATGTGACAATGCCCTCAAAACATACTGGGAGCAATTGATTAAGGTCTGGTTGAAGTGGTTTCACTTTGTACTATGGTGGCAGGTTTGAGTCACCGCTTCAGGGCAATGCTGATTCCAAACTGGCTGAATGCTCGTGTGCACTAAACCGAATTCAGACAAATGTCAGAGAATGCCTTTCGGTGGATTTTAAGGTGGCTTTTTTTTTTTGCAAAGGTGCCAATTATTAATCTTTTACATAGAGTGCAAGAATATTTTTTCGTATTTCGATGGTAACCCTGATTCTTACTCTGGGTGAGAGTTGCAGCCAGGGGTTGAAGCAAGCTGCTTCCCAAGGCCTCAGTGTCTAGGTCCCATCGGTTTCCCACTTGAAGCTGATGGGGAGTGGCGGGTGGGGAGGAAGGAGCAGAACCTCAAATGGAAGGATTCCACTATCCGGGACAGATGTACTGGTCGGCAAACTAGAAGGAAGGGAGCTGGGGAGAGCCTTGTGGTTGGATAAAGCCTGGGGCCTAAGTGTCAAAGAGTAAGACACTGCAACTATTTGGTTGTGTTCTAGTCCTGACTCCTCGGGGTGACTAATTGACAAGAAAGCCATGCAGGCCTCTTTGAAAATAGCTGTGAAGTTCTGATCATGACACCTGAACTCAAGCCACGTATGTCAGAGGAGCAGGAAGAAATATAAACTTGCATAGACAGCAGGATTTTGGTGAAAAGACCCACTTGCGATTTTTAACTGTCTGCCCAGGTTAAAATCCTCTTGGTTTATTTGTTAGCATAAGCTTCATCAGGTGAGTGTCTAACACCGGCAACTCCACATCATAAAATCCTCTTGTTAGAGGTGTATGCGTGCATAGTACCTGAACAGTGACACTCAGGATATATAATTAGATCTACCCTTCATAATGCAGAGGGCAATTGAAAGTGTTCTGTTGAACTTCTGAAATGGTAGTTTAGCCGTGACTGTGGGTCCTCATGTGTCTTCTCCCCTAGAGGTGTATGTCCTCCCACTTGGCAAATGGCCAAAGTTGCAAGATTAAAATTCTGAGCTCAGGCTGTTTTTCTGTGGGTGCACGGTGTATTAGCCTGAGACAATAACCCCCCACCTCCCCCCTGTGGTTTTTGACTGCACCATATTTTCCAAATTAAATTAACCATGTTTCACTCGGGGATTCAGAAATTGAATGAGCGGTGGGTTTTTTTTTCAGTTTTGCTATGTTTCTAATGTCTAGAAAAGAGTTAATGAGGGAACTGTGGAATACAGAATATATTCCAGTGCTGGTGAAGAATTTAGCAACTCATGAGTAATCTGTTTTTCTGGCATTTGGAGGTCTGATGACTCACTGGTGTTATAATGTTCTTGAGTTAAAAATTAGTTGTTAGAATTTTGAAGTTCCATCAAGTTTCTGCGTTTGCACAAGTCACAGTAGTGTAACTAAAAAGTACCTTGTATTTTTAATATAATTATAAGGCAGGAACTTTCGTACATCTCAGTAACTTGACGTAACCTGTTTCCGGTCTTGTTCAGAAGTGCATTGTCACATTTTGAAGTCTTCATAGTTAATGCATTGAATTCACAAGTTGCTTTCAGTTCCAAATGAGGAATTGAGAAAGGAGTTGGTTGTAGTCACACCTCTGTGACACTGGTAAACATTTTGTTTTGATTCATTAACAGGATGTGGGTGTCACTGGCCAGGTCAGCATTTATCGTCCATCCCTAATTGTCGTTGAGGAGGTTCTGGTGAGCCACATTCTTGACAACTGAGTGACTTTCGAGGCCATTTCAGGGGGGCTTCTGAAAGTTGATCACATTGGCGTGCGCCTGGAGTTGCATGTAGGCTGGACCGGGTAAGAACAGCAAACTTCTCTCCCTGAAGGATATTACTGAACCAGGTGAGTTTTTATGTCAGTCTGGTGGTTTTGTGATCACCATCACTGATGCTAGCTTTTTATTCCAGATTTATTTTGTTACTTAATTAACTGGATTTAAGTTCTCAGAGCTGTGGTGGTATTTGACCTCATGTCTGTAGAGCAGTAGTCCAGTATTCAATATAATAATTGAATGCTGTGGAGCTGAAGGAGTGAAGGGTTGGAAACAGAAAAAAAATCAAAAAATCATTTATAAGAATATTTTTAAGCACTCTTCCTGTTTCATGTTGTTATGGAATCTGCCCTGCAATGTAAACATGTAAAAGTATATTTTAATTTAAGTTGTAAAAGCACTGGGGTCATCTGGCTTCTTGCTTCCTGCCCACTAGCATTCTCTTTGAGGTGAGCAATGGAAGACTACGTGTTAATGTTAAAGGTGCAGTGCAGTGCAACAAGCCAACCGCACACAGCCTGTCCCCACATGGCATGCTTCACAGATAAATTCCAGTGTGGCAGGCAGACATACCGACCAGGAAAGTCCCAGCTTCAGCTTAGCCCTGTAACGAAAGTGAAATCCTGTGGGTGCTAGATATATGTAATAAAACTTTGAAAATGTAAATACTCAGCAGGTCTGGCTACATGTGTGGAGAGAGAAACCTTTTAGGCCTAGGGCCTTTCATCAGAACCAGGAAAAGTTAGAAATGTAATAAACTCGGCCTGTTTTGTTTCCTGCGCTGCTTCTTTCACCCCCAGCTCTCCCTTCCAGTCGCACCATAAGGTTCACCTTGTCTTCATTTTCACCCCAGCAGCTTATGTATTGATGACCCATCATTTTTTGCTATCTTTGCCACCTCCAGTCTCTTGCACTGGGGAGATGAAAGCTGGGCTGTGTGACCGCTTTGCAAAACACCTCCATCCAGTCTGCGGGCGTGATCCTGAGCTTCCAGTATTTTGCCATTTTTGTTCTCCACATTAATAGGATCCACACCAGTTGGTGAAGTCAATACTCACATGACATATTCCCTACTTATATGTGTTCAAATACCCATCACTGGTTTCCCACAACAATGTAATTGACTTTACCAAAATGTAACATATAATTGATAAGATGTTGACACTCCACCTTGCTCCTTGCACTCTGCTCTTCCTGCCCTTGACCTGCTGCAGTGTTCCAAATAAGCTCAATGCAAGCTTGAGCAACAGCAAGAAACTACAAAAGGTCGTGAATGTAGCCCAGTCCATCATGCAAACCAGCCTCCCATCTATTGACTCTGCCTATACTTCCTGCTGCCTCGGCAAATCAGCCAACTTAATTAAGGATCTCATGCACCCTGGACATTCTCTCTTCCACCTTCTTCCATCGGGAAAAAGATACAGAAGTCTGAGGTCACGTACCAACCGACTCAAGAACAGCTTCTTCCCTGCTGCTGTCAGACTTTTGAATGGACCTACCTCGCATTAAGTTGATCTTTCTCTACACCCCTCTCGTTTCCTTCTCTATGAATGGTATGCCTTGTCTGTATAGTGCGCAAGAAACAATACTTTTCACTGTATATTAATACATGTGACAATAATAAATCAAATCATTTTTTGACTCTGCACTCCCTTCTGGACTCAACGTTGTGTTCAACAGTTTTAGATGGTCACCTCAACCTCCATGTTATTTTGCTTTTCTTTGCTGGTTTGGTGTTTTTCCTCATTTCTGTCTTATTTCCTTGACTTTGCTTTCGGATGGCAGCTATTCAGGATCCTGCCATTCGCACTTCCTCCTGACACAACTTTCGTTCCTTTACTTGTCCCATTACCACTCCCTTTGGCCTTGCCAACCAGGAAACCCTGTGCCATATGGTTGGTGTCTTCTGCTCCTCACTCTTTCACAAGCCTTGGCCAGGGATTTTCTGTCCTGCAGTTGGCAGGAATCGGATTGGGTGGGACTGGAAGATTGGGAGAGCAGTCCTTTAACTGTGAGTGCGAAGTTCCAAGCTCGCTTATATCCGGGCCACAAATTCCTGCCCTTTTGTTTTTCTTCCTAACATTCCTCTCTCTCTCTCTCTCTCTTCTCCCCCCCCCAAAAAAACCTGTTGCATTTCTAACTTTCTCAGTTCTGACAAAAGGTGTGAAATGTTAAATTGCTTCCCTCTCTAAGGATGCCTGAGTATTTTAGCAATTTTTGTCCGTATTTGTCAACTTTCTTTGGTGTTCCAACTTGGATTTGTACACCATCTGTGGTCCCTGTTGGAAATTTGCACAAGTATAGATGTCACACAGCACAATCATCTTGTATTAGTTGCCGTCTTATTGTATGATATAATTTGGAAAATGTAATTACTGAATTCTTGATCAAATTTAAATTGAATTGTATTTGGACCCAAGTTTTTTTTAAACTCGGATCAACAAGACAAAAACATTTATTCATGACTTTATAGGGAGGGAATAGAGGGCTGAGGACCGAGTAAGGGTAGAAGGTTTTAGTTTAGTTAGGGATTCATGATCGGCACAGGCTTTGAGGGCCGAAGGAACTGTTCCTGTGCTGTGCCTTTCTTTGCTGTTTGACTCTAGATATCATATTCAACTGGGGATGAAACAGGTTGAAGACCTGCTATACCAGAATTCTACTTGCACGCATTTGATTAGGTTTACATTTTGGGAAATATATTCCAGGCTGACCAGTAGTCTATCAGGCATGCTTTTAAACCCCCTTGAAACTTTTTTTGAACCAGATATCTTTGACAAAGATCAGACAACCTGCCTGCTGATTTACCACAGCAGTCGACTGGAACTAAGGTACAAAGACCCTCACCAGGCAGCTCAAAGAGGGAGATCTTAGTTCATGTTCCTTCTTATGCTCAAACTAAAGCCACAGATGCATCATTTACTGATCTTACTGCAGAACTCCATCTTTTTCGAGTAGTAAAATATCTTCCATTTTCTGGAAACATTGTCCATGCGTTCTTGAGGGAGTTCTTGAAGCTTAGCACAGTGTTGACACCTCTTGATTCAGAAGGCCAGTGATAAGACCACATAATCTGGGCTAATACTTCAGTACATTAGTCCATCACTAATGTATTGTTTTATGGATGAGGTGTTAAGCCAAGATCCACTTTGTCCCCTGGAGAGTAAAAGATCCCGTAGCATTATCCAAAGAAAAGCTGTAGATTCTGTAGAGAGAGTGTGGAAAAGATTTCCAAAAACCGGTTTTGGGGATGAGGGACTATAGTTGGGTGGACAGATAGGAGCTGGTTGAGTTGGTTCTCATTAAAGATGGGAAGGTTGAGAGAAGATTTGTGTTCAAAATCATGAATAGATGGGGGGAATCTGTTCCTACTGATGGAAGGATCAAAAGCCAGAGGGGGAAACAGACTTAAAGCAATTGAAAAAAGAACTAAATGCTAAAGGTAACAGATGAAATATTTTTACATGAGTGGTTAGGATCTGGAATGCTGTGCCTGAGAGTGTGGTGGAATCAATTCGAAAGGGAACTGGGTAGACAACTGAAGGGAAAAATTTGCAAGGCCGGAGAATCAGGTTAAATTGCTTTGCAAAGATCCAGCACTGGCTCGATGGGCCAAATGGCTTCTTTCTGTGTAGTAATTATTCTGTATTTGTATTTTCTAGTGTGTCCAGGCCACTATTTATCCCTCGGCTAACATCTTAAAAGCAGAATACCTGATCAGTTATTTCATTGCTACCTGAGGGACCTTGCTATTTAAAATGTTGAAAGGGATTTGATCAGGTAGATTTGATTTGATTTATTATTGTCATGTATTGCGATACAGTGAAAAGTATTGTTTCTTGTGAGCTATACAGACAAAATATACCGTTCAGAGTACATAGGGGAGAAGGAAAGGAGAGGGTGCAGAATATAGTGTTACAGTCATAGCAAGGGTATAGAGAAAGATCAGCTTAATATAAGGCAGGTCCATTCAAAAGTCTGGTGACAGCACTGAAGAAGCTGTTCTTGAGTCGGTTGGTACATGACCTCAGACTTTTGTATCTTTTTCCCGACGGAAGAAGGTGAAAGAGAGAATGTCCGGAGTGTGTGGGGTCCTTGATTCTGCTGGCTGCTTTTCCTGAGACAGTGGAAGTGTAGACGGAGTCGATGGATGGGAGGCTGGTTTGCGGGATGGACTGCGTTACGTTCACAACCCTTTCTTGCTTTTTTGTCAGAAGATGTGGAACGCCTGTGACAGGGAATCAGGTACAAGGGGACATAATCTTACTAGGTCACCCAGGAGAGAAATCAGGAATCACTTTTCCCATACCCTGTTGTACTAATAATCTGGCATTCAACACTTTATGGGGCATCCTGATGATTCTTAATTATCACAGCAGGCACAATATAATTTGTATAAAATGCAGTTTTTTCCTAAGCCATTCTTGCATGTCTGTCCCAGTGAAATCCTGTGATACACTTTTACTAACTACTGTTTTCCATTTTTCACATGCTATTAATTTACTGTAACATTCATGCCATACATTTTTGTGTTGTTCGGATCGTGTAGTTTGTTCTGGACCTAATGATGGGTCTTCAGAGATCTTGATGCATCATTGATTGTCATAATGGCATAGTTGTGGCTTCTTGTAAATTGCACTCTGTCTCCCTCCTGCTTAAAAATGTTTGCATGTGTTTCTATTTCTCCATTTCCAGTAGTTACTAGCATATACAGGCTAGGTCTGAAAAGCAAGCTTAGTTGTGCCAGTCTCTAAGATTTGTATGTGACCCAGCTGCTTAATGAGCTTTTATATGTTTAAACTAGTTTAGTAACCCAATTACTGTTTGTGAACTGAATTGTACATGGCGTGATTGACTCTTCATTTTGTCATTTTTCATAATTGCACATCTAAAACTGTCTGTTCTTGCAATTTAGTTAAGTTGTGAATTATGCTTCAAAAACAGACATTTCTCCTGTTTTCAATAACAAGGGAAGCTGTAGCTTAGAGATATAAAGCTAAGGCTGGAAAATACTTTTAAATTGATTTTGAGGAAAGCTTCAAAACTCTGGGCACTTTCGTATTTAAGCCAGAGAAATAAAATAATTATTTTTTATTTATCTTTTCAGAGGGTGTGCATGCACATCACTGGCTAGGCCAGCATTTATCACCCATCCTTAATTGCCCCTGAGCAAGTGTTGTGAGCCGCCGCCTTGAGCAGTCCCTGAGGTGTAGGTACACCCACAAGTGCTGTTAGGAAGGGAGTTCCAGGATTTTGGCCTAGAGACAGTGATGTTGTTCCAACTCAGGATGGTGAGTGGCTTGGGTTGAACTTGTAGGTGGAGGTGTTTCCACGTATCTGCTGCCCTTCGAGGTGGTAGAGGCCACAGCGTAGGATGTTGCTGTCGAAGATTAGCTAACTAAGATTAACTGACTATGATTCAGGATATGACAAAAAAAAGTTAGTATTGGGAATAAAGTTATGAGCAAAATAAAGTACAATATTTTTATTGTCACTTGGGTAGCAAATTTCACTGTTATTAACTGATCCTCTGGCTTAAAGTACATAGAATGCCAACAGTGCAGAAAGAGGCCATTCGGCCCATCGAGCCTGCACTGACTCTGAAAGAGCATCCCACCCAGGCCCTTCCCTAAACCCTTAACCCCACACATTTACATGGCCAATCCATCCAATCTGCACATCTTTGGGCTGTGGGAGAAAACGGGAGCACCCAGAAGAAACCCATGCAGACACAGGGAAAAGGTGCAAACTCCACACAGTCACTAGAGGCCGGAATTGAACCCAGGTCCCTGCCGCTGTGAGACAGCAGTGCTAACCACTGTGCCACCATGCCACCCATGGGCTGACGGGGTTATCCTATGAGGACAGGTTGGGCCTTTATCCACTGGAGTTTAGAAGAATGAGAGATGATCTTATTGAAACATGTAAGATCTTGAGGGGACCCTGACAGGATGGATGCTCAGAGGATGTTGCCCCTAATGGGAGAGATCAGAAGTAGGGGACACCATTTTAAAAAGCAAGAGATCTCCCATTTAGGACAGAGATGAGGACAAATATTTTCTCTAAGCGTCATTAATCTGTGGAATTCTCTTCCCCACAGCTCAATGGAAGCAGAGTCATTGAATATTTTTAAGGCTGAGTTAGATTCTTGATTGACAAGGGAGTCAAAGGTTATAGGAGTAGACAGGAAAGTAGAATTAAGGCTACAATCAGATCAGTCATGATTTTATCAAATGGAGGAGCAGGCTTGAGGGGCTGAATGGCCTACTTACATTCGTATGTACGAATTAGGAGTGTATGCTTTCATGATGACATGAGGCCATGTAACTAAGTTTGGACTCTTTTGCTGATAAATTATCAAATGCATCCAGATATATATCTTATCCACTCTCACTGAAGAACTATAAAAAACTGGTAAAACAAAAATAAATACTAATATTCTAAAGAACCTGTTACTTGCATTCAAGATTTAACAAAAAAAGCTGGACAGAATTGTTGTGTCTCCTAGACTACATGTAGAGCTTAATGTTGGCCACAGTTTGATTTGTACTAATTGTTGGACTAAACTATGGTTGATGGCCCTGAGTTAAGAGTAATTATGATTAATTCAGTTGGCAGTCATTTAATTGGCAGATTTTGTAGCTTTTCTTTAATCAAACATATTTCTTCCAATTTTCTTTTCTAAAAGTGGTGACTGAATGATATGGTTAAATGGCCACCAGCAAGCTTCCAATGCTGTGCCTTAATGGTTGCTCTAAATGTGCCAGTGTGGACATTGGCATGTTATTCAGCCATACACGGTGAACCCAAATGTTGATCTTGGCTAACATGCACATTTTTTTTTTTAAAAAGCGAGAGACCGATGTGAAGAATGCAAGAGTAAGATATCACCAAGGTTAAAACGGGTGAAGGAAAATACAAAAAGTAGCGACTAGGTGACTCCAACCTTAAAGTCTTTAAAAGATTTTGGGGAACGGAAGATTCGAGAGATAAAGAACTCTATAATATTTGTGGTTAAGGGACAACGAGTTTGAAAAAGATGGATGAGAAGCTCAGCAACTAAATGTGTACATACAGGAGGAAACATGCCATTGGATAGAGATTAAAATAGGGTCTGATGAGCTTGATGTCTGAGAGGTGGCAACGGTCATTCTAATGCAAACCAAGACCTACCACCTACTTAGGAGATTTTACCTCTTCCCAAGATGGGAAGGATGTCCCTGTGTCTAACTTGCAGTGGCCAGATAATGGATTTCAAATGGTTTTCCTTAAAGAAAATCACAAGGATTGGGAAGCTCTGACAACCGTCCAAACTAGGGCCCATGGACCCTTAAGGACTCTGAGAGGGTCAGTGGCTAATGGATCCCAAGCCTAGCACTAGTTCCTTGGCCACTTTCCGGGACCACCCTTTTATTGGTGTGCTGAATACTTAATTAAACAATGCCCTTCGCTTATGTATATTAACATTATAATGAACATACCAGTAACAGTTAGCATGATCATCAAATATCTGGGTCTAGCCTATTACTGGTACATATTTTCTGCATATTCCTGTTCTCTGGGTGGGGCTGATATCTTTTGAAAGTTGGAACCGGGGTATCTGCAAATGATCTCCCACACAGGAACTCACTCACTGATAACCTTAGTTCTAAGGGAATCGTGTCTCCTGCTGAGGGGGACCACTTTACCAACTGACTTATTTCCGGGAAAGTTGCTTTGGTACCTGGCGTCTTCCTAGGTTGCACAGAAGAAATTCCTGCTCGTGTTTCAGATCTTGCTTTGTTTCAGTTTTGATTGAGTGCGATAGGAAGTGGAAAACCTAACTGATTTATTGACATTTTTCTCAGCTCATTGGCTCGAGTTTCTCCGTTCTTCCCTCAAAACTCAGACCTTGAATACTAGAGATCCATCTTGTGATTCTTCTTTGAACTCCCTCGCGCACTTGAGTGTCCGCCATGTGTCTCAGTGACCAGCTCCTTTTGTAGATGTGCGGCAAGTGACATGTAAAGAGATTCATGAAATAGTGTGGCGATAGCTCCTGCCTGGAGAGTTTCCCTCACTTTCTGTAGGTTAATATGTGATCTTTGCTGTCATTGGATCACTGTTGAGGTTGGGAATCCAGCTTCGATCCCATTGTTGCAATAATACTCCAATGTAGTGTATCAAAATGATGGCCGTGTATTTTAATACAATCAAAACCATTTTTCTTTGTAACCCTGAACATTTTCTTTATTTTATCTGTAGGTGAATGCAATGTAATGTAGGTACTGCCTGTGGGAAGGCACATCAAGATATCAAAGTGAAGGTAGATCAACTTTCAGTGACATTGGTAATTTCTGAAGAAAACTCGATTTTTCACCTCTGACCATGGCTAGCAAAAGGAAATCTAAAATTCCTTGCATGGTTCCTGCCAGTGAGACACTGGACCAGGACCCAGATTTGGACATGATTACAGATGACCTTCCTCCAGATATGTCCGATGAGAGCTTGACAACAGACAGTGCAGTAATCGATGATGAGATTATTCCAGAAAAGGAAGTGCAAGATACTCAAATCAAGAGACTAGAAGGAGGCTATGAATGTAAATATTGCACTTTTGAAACGCAGGACTTGAATGAATTCACTTTGCATGTTGACTCAAAGCACCCAAATGTTATTCTTAATCCATCCTACTTCTGTGTGGAATGTAATTTTACGACCAAAAGGTATGACACTCTTAATGACCACAATACCAGATACCATTCGGGTGAAATAAATTTTAAGCTTAAGATGGTAAAACACAATAATCAAACTGTCTTTGAACAGACTGTGGAAGAATCCAATAGCAATGGTATTTCTACAAATGAGGAACAGGCAGAAAGCACTGACAGTACGCCAATGGGAATTTCAATAAGCAAAACTTCAATTATGAAGATGATTAAAAATAAAACCGAGACCAAAAGAATCTCTGTCTCTCCTAGTTTGGTAGATGAATTCACTGCTGAGCAAGAAAACAATGATGAGACAACGGGGGCCAACTCAGTCTCGGGAACTGCCAATACCAGTGCAATTTGCATTAACCAAGAAACAAACGGGGTGATACTTGATTCAGTTAATGTAAGTCAAGTCATATCTTCTCAAGTTTCTAATTTAGTTCCAAAAGTTATGATTCCCATGAACAGCATTCCAACTTACAACACTAATATGGATGTAAATACGCATCTTGTGAACTCGTTCAACAGATTTCCTTATCCCACACAGTCAGAAGTTGTAACACTAAAGACGCAGACAAAATATGCAGAGGAGCAGATTAAAATTTGGTTCACAGCTCAACGTCTCAAGCATGGCATCAGTTGGACGCCAGAGGAGGTGGAAGATGCCAAGAAGAAGCTTTTCAATGGAACTGTGCACAGTATACCACAGACAATTACAGTCATTCCGGCACAGATTTCAACATCTGCTAATGGGTTGCAGCAGATCCTTCAGCCTTGTCAGATAGTTGGCCAGACTGGTATTGTCTTGGCGCAGGTCGCCAGTACAAATGCAGTTGCTGGGAATTCTCCAATTACTGTCACCGTCGCAGGAGTTGCAAATCAAACGTCACAGTGGCAGAAGCGTAGGGCACAGGATGGTGACGCCGGTCCCGATGCAAAACGGGCAAACAATACACAGCTTCCACAACTTGCGGCACAAGGAAGCCCTCTCATTCCTGCCGCAGCCACTGACCCATATGGTGTCCGCCTCAAGAAGACAAAGGAGCAACTGACGGAACTGAAAGCCAGCTTCAATAGAAATGCATTCCCCAGTGATGCAGAGATTGCTAGAATTATACAAGTGACAGGCCTCTCGAGGGGCGACATTAAGAAGTGGTTCAGTGACACAAGATACAACCACAGAAACTCGAGGTGTAATCAGAATGTCAATGTCCCAGAGGTCAGCAGCACTATTGTTTTAGATTCTGGTGATGAAACCACATCCGAATCCATTGTAGTAAATCAGCAGCGCAAACACGGATGGAACGCTTTCCCCGATTTTGCTCCACAGAAGTTCAAAGAGAAATCTGCAGAGCAGCTTCACCTCCTTGAAGAAAGTTTCCTTTCAAATCCATTTGCTACTGACGATGAAATTAACAAGTTAAGGACTGACACAAAACTCACCAGGAGGGAGATTGATGTCTGGTTCTGTGAAAGAAGGAAAGCTAAGTGCCCAGAGGATAAAAACGAGGAGAGTGGAAAAGCCATTAGTGGCGAGGTTGATGGTAAATACAAAGACACTGATGGGGTACCTGGCAAGTCAAATTATGGACAAATTCATACCACATCTTTGGCGAGTGGGTTAGCAATACCAAGAGTAATGGCTGCTGCAGCTAGTAGGCTATATAAGAAAACTCCAGAGCAACTACATCTTCTTAAAAGTGCATTTGTTCGCACACAGTGGCCATCCCCAGAGGAATATGACCGATTAGCTGCAGAGAGTGGACTCGCCAGAACTGATATAGTAAGTTGGTTTGGAGATACCAGATATGCTTGGAAAAATGGTAACTTGAAATGGTACTATTACTATCAAAGCGGTAACGTAGACTGCCAAAATGGACAAACCCAATTCTTCTCCAAAAAGAGTAAAGGCAGAGGTAGATCAAGAGGTAGACCACGAGGAAGAGGAAGGCCCAGAGGCACTGGAAGGCCAAACAACTGGAGTGGAACGTCAACCAGCAAACCAGGCCCTGCTTCTTCAGGGAAAGGCATTCTTGAACAATACTACTTGAAGCACAAATATTTAAATGAAGAGGACCTCGACGATCTTGTTGCAAGATCGTGTATGAGCTATGAGAGCATTAGGGAATGGTTTCTGCAAAGGCAAACAGAAGGCGGCGCTTCTGAGAGCAATAATTCAGATGGACAGTATCCCGGTGACGATGAGAAGAATGAACCACTTGAAGAGGATGAAGATTGGCCTGGGGAAGGGAATGCGAGCCAGGAGGAGGAGGATGATGCCTCTGATGCAAGTGGCAGCAGTGACGTATGGAAGCCTCCTTCACAAAAAAGCAATGAAGCAATGGAACCAGATGGTGAAATTTCTGCAGAGAATTCCAACGCATAAATGTGAGTTATAGAAGGAACCTTTTCAGTTGTAATAAATCTAGAAATTTGAAACTATGTTCCGATTTAATGCTGAAAACTAGTAGTGCAGTAGAATGTTATTAATTGGTGCTACCAATTTAAATAAGTGAGTAATGTATTGATTTAATTCCAGTATTGTATTCCATCAAAATATTAATTCAGCACAGATACACATACCCAGTAATGAGATTTCGTCATATTATTCATTAATGGGACATGGGCAAGCATTTATTGCATCCTTGAATGGCTTGCTTGGCCATTTCAGAGGACGTTTAAAAGTCTCTAGACTTTTATGTGACCTTCATCACTCACCTGATGATGGGGTAACGCTCTTAAAGCTCGTGCTACCAAATAAACCTGTTGGACTTTAACCTGGTGTTGAGGCTACTTACTGTGCCTACCCCAGTCCAACGCTGGCAACTCCACATCCTGGCTCCCCTGTATTGTCAATATGGTATTTGAATAAATCACGTGATGGCATTCCATGGTATATGCTAATTGCGTATGAGTTTTGTCAACGTACAGGTATTTATTAGGATGTCTGCATGATATTTGCATTTGTTTAAGGTAATACCAATCTAATGTCCAATCGTTCATAAGTACACAAGTGTAAATTGCAATCTAAAGCTCTTCCTATGCCACTATAATGGCATGTTTAAATCCAGACAACACCACTGCACAACTTGAAACCTGGTTTGCAAAATGACTTGTATTATACTGTTTAGATATACCACAGGGACAGGCTTGTTGGAAAATTTGTCCGCAGTGGTCAGACTGAGCCTTTTATAAACTTGGGAAACTTAACAGCTTTCAGGATTGCTTTTATTCCTCCGTTTGAACTCCGAGGTCCCAGAAATGATTGGACACTTTCTATTCCTTGAGCAACAGAAAGTTGATGCAATTATTTATTCTGTGGTTTAATTTTGTATGCATCAACATTTTTATTCATGTGTACTACAGCAGTACTGGGACAAATGGGGAAATTGTATCAATTCTAATAAGTAAATATACTCTAATATTTTTTTTAAAACTTTAAATTGTGGCTACTGCTTCAGCTCAACATACATGAGAGAGTGGATGAAGTCCGTGTATTTTGTTAAATGGATGGGGATATTCTTCCCTTGCAGATCCAATTTATTGCAAAAGCTTGAACAAGGATTCTAAATTGAGAACTATTTGTACTGAGATTGTTAGTTAAGAATGGAGGAATTTGTTAAGTCTCAAATGATTTGGTTGTTAGCTGGGTACTTATTTCTTCTTTAAGTATACATTTGCCTGGCAGCGACATCTGATATTTTATGATCCATTTTCGATTTCTCTTGTTTCTGTTGGAACCTCAGTGCAGACCAGGGTATATTCCAGGAGTGTGTGATTCCTAATTCAGCATTATTTCTGAGACCATTGGGATACAGATGGACAATGTCGAGGAACCCCAATGTATATATTATGTTGGGGAGGCAGGTACTTGTCTCAGAGTTAGGGAAACATCAGGTCTTTATATCTAAGCAATGAATGTGAATTAAAAGTGTAAAAATAATCCAATTTGCTTTTGCTGCTGCTTATATGTTTTTTAATAAGCCGGCCTTACAATCTACAGCAGACATACTGTAAGTAAGGATGTTTGCTCTACCACTTTCTGAAGTTGACATTACAAAAGGGCTTATATGTTCCCAGAAATTGGGTGGGTCATGGAGAACGGTGGCAGAGTCGTTAGCACTGCTGCCTCACAGCGCCAGGGACCCGGGTTCAATTCCAGCCTTGAGTCACTGTGTGGAGTCTGCACGTTCTCCCCGTGTCTGCGTGGGTTTCCTCCGGGTGCTCTGGTTTCCACCCCTAGTCCAAAGTTGTGTGGGTTAGGTTGATTGGACATGCTCAATGCCCCTTAGTGTCAGGGGGACTAGCAGGGTAAACACGGGGGTTACAGGGATAGGATTGTTGACGGTGCAGGCTCGATGGGCCAAATGGCCTCCTTCTGCACTGTAGGGATTCTATGATTTGCCTATGGAAGTGATCTTTGACACAAGTGAAATCCAAAAATGTAACAAGTACGCATCGAGAATACCCATTTATTTATTGCGTGTTTGGACACTTGCAAATCTTATTGGTGGTTTATTCACATGTATGTTGAATTTATGTTTGCTATTGTAGAGAATATGTATGTTTTCTCCTAATACTGAAAACTGCCCTAGTTTCTCTGCCCTGTAAAGAAGTAAGACATTTATCTTCAGCATTCAAGACATCGGTCCTGTTTCATTACTAACCAGAGCATTAGAGCGGAACTTTCTTAAGGATTGTCAAACTTTTCCATCCATCTCGTTATATGATACAGCACAGAAGGAGGCCATTCAGCTCATTGTGCCTTTTCTTTTGGTAAAATTCTTCCTCCTCAACGGACTGCAAATCGATCACCCATCCATCCATCCCTCTACTGCCTTTTCCCAGTAGTTTGCTTTGGAGGGATTGTACATGTTATGGTTCCATTCTTTGTTTTTCTTATTGCCTCCACCTAGTTGCCTCTGGAGTACTCCAGCATCTAGCTTTGGCTGCCTCTTTCTAGTTTTCCTGCAGCCTCTAAGAGACTTTGGGAGAGAAATTAGTTCTTGTGCATCTGCTTTCTGGGAACAAAATGGGGGTTGTGGAGGACCAGTTTTGGTCACAATGCTCCCAATGAATTTTGTGCCTGCGTTTCAGCTTTGGATCCCTTCAATGTGTTAATGAAAGGCCTGACACCACTGAAGGATTTCTTCTGAAAACTTATTAGCAATGGGGAGTCTAGACACCAGGCCTCCACTGAGACTTATGACTCCAACTGTGAGCTCATCAGGGTTTGTGAGGGCCTCATCCAAAAGGATAGAAAAAGGTTCCAGACCCCTTATCCGGTGGCCCAAAATATGGAAAAGCCCACCCTGGAAACAACAGTCCCTACCAGGCATTGTTCTCCATCACATCTGGGTTGCAACGTGCTCTCAAATCTCACCATCTGCCGTGGTGGGATTTGAACCCAGGTCCCCAGAGCATTACCCTGGGTCTCTGCATTACTAGTCCAACGACAGTATCACTACACCACTGCCTCCCATACATGCTACTTATTGAGCCCCTGCTGTGATGCATTAAACATTGCTGTAATGTGTGAGTGTGTGAAAAGTAAAAACACTCTTCGACCCATTTGTGGGTTTTTTTTGTGATTATTTGAACCACAGTAGCTGCTGCTTCAACATCAGGATAGACGTTTCCCAGTGGTGTTCCATAAGGTTATTGGTGGTTGCAGAGGGAAATGACACTCTTATACCTAGCAAGAACATCACTAGACAGGCTAATCAGCAGCCGAAACAACTGAGTGGGCTGGATGAAAAAGGAAGGACAATTGACATGGCAGGAGAATGTTTGGCAGCAAGGCAGAACAATCTGTCCAACTGAATCTCATTGTTTTTAATAATTGCAAATTTGAACATTAGTTTGGAAAAGCTATTTACAATAATTGTATAGGGTATTGGTGAGGCCATACCTCGAGTATTGTGTGCAGTTCTGGTGTCCTTATCTGAGGATTCATAGAATCCCTACAGTGCAGAAGGAGGCCCTTCAGCCAATCGAGCCTGCACTGACAACAATCCCACCCAGGCCCTATCCCTATAACCCTTCACACTCACTCTGCTAGTCCCCCTGACACTGAGGGGCAATTTAGCATGGCCAGTCAACCTAACCTGCACATCTTTGGACTGTGGGAGGAACCCGGAGCACCCAGAGGAAACCCACGCAGACATGGGGAGAATGTGCAGACTCCACACAGACAGTGACCCAAGGTCGGAATTGAACCTGGGTCCCTGGCACTGTGAGGCAGCAGTGCTAACCACTCTGCCACCATGTCGCCCTTGCTATAGAGGGAGTACAGCAAAGGTTTACCAGGCTGACTCCTGGGATGGCAGGTCTGTCATATGAGGAGAGACTAAGTCGGTAAGGATTATATTCACTGGAGTTTAGAAGAGTGAGAGGGGATCTTGTAGAAACTTATAAAATTCTAACAGGGTTAAATAGAGTAGATTCAGAAAGAATGTTTCCATGGTAGGGGAGTCCAGAATTAGAGGTCATAGTTAGAACTGAGTTGAGGAGAAAGTTCTTCACCTAGGGGGTGGTGAATGTGTGGAATTCACTACCATAGAAAGTAGTTGAGGCCAAAATGTTGTGTGTTTGCAAGAAGAAATTAGATATAGCTCTTGGGGCTAAAGGGATCAAGGGATATGGGGGGGGAAGGGGAAATCAGGATATTGAATTTGATGATCAGCCATGATCAAAAGGAATAGCAGAGCAGGCTTGAAGGGCTGAATGGCCTACTCCTGTTTCTAGTTTCTATGTTCTAGGTATGCTGTTATGGAAAAATTAGTTACTTTATATAATCGTGTAACAGCTGGAAGGGATTTCTGTCGTCCATTGTTACTATTCATTCCTGTTATTTATTAATATACCAAAATAGTGATCTTTTAAAAAAACAATCCTAATAATCGACTGCATTTTTCCTCCTAGGAACTGCGGATATGTGAAAGTCGTCATTGGGCACTTGAGTCAAAAGAATTAAAAGAGAAAATCCTCCACTGTGGTTATCCTCTCTGAGCTGCAAGATAATTTGAGTAAAGAAATGTCCACGCACCACATTTTATTTCCCAATAAAGCAAAAGGTTTTTTCTTTAAATTTCCATAGTGCCAAAGTTTTAATACAGGAGAAGAAAGGATTTTTGTACATAGGTGATTGTTTTGGAACAGATTTGTACAGTTTGGGAATTTACTACATTTTTTAGTGAGATGTGTCTTTGAACAGATTTTTTTAGATTTATCAACCACTTGTATTTTTTTTCCACGTAGGCTGTTACATCACCCACGTAGATTTGGCTCAAGTGTCATATCATGATCTACCTTCCTGGGATACGGGCATTTACAATAAGTTTTGAGCAACCAAATGACATTTTAGCATTAGTTTAACAGCCATCAGTGAGGAAAGTGCAAACTGATATATTTGTGACTTAATTATGCATGGTACGTTTTGTATTTGCTTTTGAAAATTTATCTGTTCAATTTTATGCTTTTAAGCTTTGGTAGTTACTCAGAATTACACGCATATTATAGACGTAGATCGAGTCAGTGATTTGTTTCTCCCCAGATATTTTCTTCAGAAGCCATATGCCCAGTTGCTAGTATTTTTCAGTATCTTCTGCAAAAGTGATTTTGTATACTGAAATTAGGAAGTTGCTGCTTCTATATATACAGTTCTACATTTATATAATATATATATAGTATTTAAATATTGTAAGCATTGAGTAAGGGGGTTGCAAGCTGTGGTTTGAATAAATCAATGTCCGGTTCTAATTTTTCACGCTATTTATTGTACTTTATGGTGTGAGTACAGATGAGGAGAAGCATCCAAGTTGATGGATCATGCCTTTTTAAAAAAAAATAAATCTATAGTTAGCAAGTCACCACTATAGTTAATTGTGTTGAGTTTGTCTTGCTTATAAAACAAATTACCGTTTGTGCTCCATCCGTTTCAAGAACGTTAGATTATTTTCAGAAGCAGAAATGATATCTATTAACCACCAGTGCTAAGGTGAACCAGTTAACACGTGGACCCAGTTTTAGATGGATGCTCTTTAATTCTACAGAAATATTGATCCCTTTTACGAATTAGAATCATGATTACAGTACTGGCGGGTCCTGGTAAATGTGCGTCTTTATAATGCAAAAAGCCATTTGCACATTTATTGTACAAGTACTGTATACTAAATTCTTCAAAGTTTGATCATTATTAGTTTGAACTTTGGTTGTTCAACCACTAATGACACACACACAAGTCATCAGAAAGTAGTTTAGACCTGCATAAATAAATTTTGAAAGCAGTTTAGCTTTATATTTTCCTTCACTATTTTAGTTCACACCAAGAATCCTGGCAAAATATTACTTCTCTAAAATTCACAAAATGGACATAAACATTGGTCGTCTTCACCTTTTCAGATTTAAAATATGTGGACAGTATTTTAGTTTCTAAATCTAGCAAAGACTTTTAGCACATAACACTAGTACAGCTTGTGCAGAAACTTTCACAAGCACTTCTCCAGGAAATGCTGCACTTGCTGCTCTTTCTGGCTCACCAGTGCAACAGTTTTTAGTTTGTGCAGGGAGCTAGTTGCCTAAATCTCAAAGATTTAGTATCCTGTGTTCTTAAGGATGTTAACGAATATCACTGTGATCATGAACAGTGAAATGTTAACACGACTGAGCATTTTTAGATGGAGGCTATGATGGTACGTTCCCTTCTTAGCCCCTCCCCCATAAGATTGACACAGGAAGTTGAAAGGTTTTAAACATCAGGACTATGTTTGAATGAAAATTTAGGAAGCCTTAATACATCACTTTTTTCAGGAAGCTTGAGTAGTATTTAATCAAAACTTTTTGATAAGTTGGTGATGTAGGTGCACTTAGCTTTAATACTGGCCACAGCCCAATAACAACTTTTCCACCAATGAGAGTTGGCTGGCCCTCTCCACCGATTCACCTTCCTGCCGATGTCCAATAAATCACTTGATTTTAAGTTTTAAATGCAAATTCCTCCACAATCTCAATTAACCTTTCTTGTTTTAGGTTTGCACTGCTATCTTGCTTGTCCAGCCACCGTCTTTGTAAGAGTCTGTGAACAACCAAGATATCAAAGATGTTTAATAAAGATTAGGAACAGATTCTTAAATATCTGTGAATATCTGACATAAACAGATGGAATTCCTGCTTTTGATGGCTTACGAGGAAACTTAACTGTGCTTTTGAAGGGGGTCAGTGGAGATTCTATGTAGGCTTGTTATTTTTTATTTTTCTGTTATTCCTGCAAATAATGTTTTTAAATTGACATCTGTTCAGCTGTCTACTGCAGTTCTGTCTTGATGTTTTGTTTTTATGTAGATTTGGCAAATTCTTTTCCATTGACTACAATGATTGTAATATGTGAACATAACACATTTCAAAATAAACCTTCATTCTGTGACTTGGGTGTTGTTGGGTTTAATGTTAATTTAACTTTTCCGTTCTACTGCAACAAACATTTAAAAACTGAAAAGCAAGGTTAAATTCGCATTCTCTCCTCATTGCTTTGAGCATTGCTAATCATGTCTAAAGCCATGGTATCATTAAAGGGCTATGCCAGAAGGTAGGCCCCCAAGAACGACCTCTGCCAGCACAGGGATTGAGCCCATGCTATTGGTGATTATTCCCCTTTTACTAACCTAACCAACCCCAAATTATTACTACCTTTTTAAAAAGCCAAATTCTTCCCATATACCAATGCATCTTCTACTGTTCCTTGATATTTTGGTTTCTGCCAGTAATTTATTTTGAATACTCAAATTATTGACACCACAGACCAAGCGGTCGCGTAACATATCATTTAGAGATGACCTGAATTCGGAGTGTTCAGCCATTTGGCAAAGCGTGGCTACAAAAAGCAGAAACTCTCTCCTAGGTCCCTACTGACTGAATGGAGCTTGTACTGCTATATAATAATGGGAGGTCGGTCTTTCACTGCCACTACTTGAGCAAAGGACTTCATATTCAGAGCCTCTGGAGATGTTAGGCTTCTTAAGAGGATATACGTTTGTGGGCGGCAACTAAGAGTAAAATAACTTTTTGTTTTTCTACTGAAGTTATCTAATTGGCAGCAAAAATGTATCAACCTCCAGATCAAATGGATCGATTTTTCCTGAATAATAAATTTTGAGAGTGGACTGATTTATTCTGGTCGACAATACTGTAGTGCAAGGTAATACGACGAGGAAACTTTAAATCACAATGATAATTTATTAAACAACAGCAGCAACACAATGCACTCAAGTTCAACATTGATACAGCTCATGTCCCTCCAACTCCCTAGCTTGCAGTGCGGGATTCCCCTCCCGGACAAGCGCTCAACCACTCCATAGCTCGGGATTTGTGTGCTCTGTTCCATTAGGTCACTTTTCTGAGGAAGGATGTCCTTGCTATAGAGGGAGTACAGTGAAGATTTACCAGGCTGATTCCTGGGATGGCAGGACTGTCATATGAGGAGAGGTTAAATCGGTTAGGATTATATTCACTGGAGTTTAGAAGAGAGAAGAGGTCTCCTAGAAACTTATAAAATTCTAACAGGGTGGATTCAAAGAATGCTGCTGATGTTTGGGGAGTCCAGAACTAGGGGTCATAGTTTAAGGATAAGGGGTAAACCTTTTAGAAGGAGAAACTTCACCCAGGGAGTGGTGAATCTGTAGAATTGGCTACCACAGAAAGTAGTTGAGGCTAAAACGTTGCGTGATTTCAATAGAAGAGATTAGATATAGCTCTTGGGGCTAAAGAGATATGGGGGGAGGGGGGGGGATCAGGTTATTGAATTTGATGATCAGCCATGATCAAATTGAAGAACCGAATGGCCTCCTCCTGCTTCTATTTTCTATGTTTGGGCGAGTCACGTGACCTGTGAACGATCACCCCTTCAAGGAGCTGCGCTGTCACACTTTCCTAATGAAGGGTAAATGGGAAATGTTTGAACTTAATATGTACCTCATCCATAGCTGGTTAAGTAATCCTGTTATCCCTCTTGACACTGTTTCAGATAACAATGCAGTTTGTGGTTGAACAGGGGGATGGGACTGAACTGCCACTCCTGTGGGAAATAGCAGGTGGGAAGGAGGAAGCAAATGTGACAGGGCTAATGCATTCAGGAAGAGAGCAAAGCGGTACCTGGACAATCGGCTGGGATTTGGAAGAGTGAGATAACAGCTGCAACAGTGATAGATCTCCTTGTGGAACCTGTATTCCCTGCTCCATTAGCTTTATCTGTCGCTTGTGTACAATAAAGCCAAGGGTCTTTCTCAGGCAAGAACTGTGTTTGCAATTCCCTAACCATTACGTAATATCAGAAGTTGCATCATTGCCTGTTAATAACAAAGTAAATATGGTGAAATGCTGCAATCTGTTGGCAAGAATGAAACAATAGTGAGCCTCAGTTTAAACGTGTTAGTATAATAGTTGAGATCTTGTGGCGCATTGCATAGTGTTCCTATCTCTGGGCTAGAAGCTTGGGTTTCAAGTCCCACTTCAGGACTTGATGACCAAGGAAAGTGCGTGCATCATGTGGTCAATCGGGTTGGTTATCAACCTCCTAAATCCTTCTATTTGATTTGATTTGATTTATTATTGTCACATGCATTAACATACAGTGTATTGTTTCTTGCGCACTATACAGACAAAACATACTTTTCATAGAGAAGGAGAGAGTGTAGAATGTAGTGTTACAGTCATAGCTAGGGTGTAGAGAAAGATCAACTTAATACAAGGTAGGTCCATTCAAAAGTCTGACAGCAGCAGGGAAGAAGTTGTTCTTGAGTCGGTTGGTACGTGACCTCAGACTTTTGTATCTTTCCCGATGGAAGAAGGTGGAAGAGAGAATGTCTGGGGTGTGTGGGGTCCTTAATTATGCTGGCTGTTTTGCCGAGGCAGCGGGAAGTGTAGACAGAGTCAATGGATGGGAGGTTGGTTTGTGTGATGGATTGGGGGTAATGTCATGGAACTAGTAAAGACAGCACCTCTGACAGTGCAGCACTCCCTTAGTACTGGCACTGAGTGTGTCAGCCTCGATTAATGAGACCACACCTAGAGTATTGTGTAGTTTTGGTCTCCTTATTTGAAGAAGGATATAATTACATTGGAAGCAGTTGAGAGTAGGTTCGTGTGAATCATTCCTGGGGGCTAATATTACGAAGAAAGGTTGGGAATTTAGAAGCATGAGAGATGATATTAAAACATATAAAATCTTGGGAGACTGGATAAGGTGGATACCGGGAGATATTTCCATTTGTAGGGGAGTCTAGAACCAGGGGACAAAGTTTAAGAATCTTCTTTTATGAGGAGGATTTTTATCTCTCAGACGGTGTTAGTTTTATGGAATTCTCTTCCAACAGAGCAGTGGAGGCTGGACTACCAAATTTATTCAAGGCTGAGTTAGAAAGATTTTTGATAGATAAGAGTTCTGGGGGGAGGGGGGGGGGGACCCCAACCAAATCAGCCATGATCTTAATAAATGGTGGAGCAGGCTCGAGGGGTTAAACGGCCTACTCCTGCACCATGTGGCATGGTGGCACAGTGGTTAGCACTGCTGTCTCACAACTCCAGGGACTCGGATTCGATTCCCGGCTTGGCAAGAACAACTTCTTCCCTGTCTGTGTGGAGTTTGCACGTACTCCCCGTGTCTGCATGGGTTTCCTCCGGGTGCTCTGGTTTCCTCCCACACTCCAAAGATGTGCGGGTTAGGTGGATTGGCCATGCTAAATTGCCCCTTAGTGTCTATAGATGTGTAGGTTAGGATCAACTATGCTAAAATGAACCCTTAGAGTCCCAAGAACTGTGGGTTAGGGGGGTTAGCAGGGTAAATGTGTGGAGTTACGGGGGATAGGACCTGGGTAAGATGGTCTGTTGAAGAGTCAGTACAGACTTGATGGGCCGAACAGCCTCCTTCTGCACTGTAGGGATTCTATGATTATGTGCTCAATTAGTCTGTAGGGGTGGGAGTGACAGCCAAAGGCTGGCACAATCTTTAAATTGCTGGGATCTCCAGAGTTTGGCACAAGCTCACTCAGATGTTGGTTAATTAGGAGGCTGTGTTGTGGGGGAGGAGCAGGTGGAACTGTTGTGCTGAGCTGCTGAGCTCCGGGGGGAGCCTGGCGGTTGGGCACAGGCTCAGGACGATGGAGGCTCTGGGCTGTGACTTTGATGATTCCGTCTTTGGAGCGTTCCGGGAAAGGAGGCCGGCGCCGGGGGTGAAGCTGGGATCTTACCGAGCGAAGATCTGCCAGCCGGGGGTGAGAGGGTTTGAATTTAATCCGAGGCGTTACCGGCTGGAGCGAGTTTATAGGAGAGTGGGTTACACAGATTGTGGTCCGGCTGGAAACAAGGGTGGGCTTTAACCCTGGGGAGGGGGATTTGGAGGATTTCTGGGGGGCATTTGGAGGATTTTTGGAGGGCTCTTTGAGGTCAGCCATGGAACAGATTTTACAGGCAATCAAGCAATGCTGACTGTAGGAAAATAACTGCATCTTGATCAAAGTTATAGCATTCCCCAGAATGCCTTCAATCCCTCTGAGCCATTCTGGGCAGAGTCAGATGTGGCTTTGTACAATGTACAGCTTTGTAACAGGCCATTCGGCCCAACCAATCCATGCTGCTGTTTATGCTGCCCTGGAGAACCTTCTCTCCACATCCAAATCTATCAGCATCACAGACACTTTATTGCAGTGTTAATGTAAGCTTACTTGTGACACAAATAAATCAATTTAAAAAGAGTATACCCATTTCCTGCATGTGTTTTTTCATGTAGGTTAAAGTTTATTTATTAGTGTCACAAGTAGGCTTACATTAACACTGCAATGAAGTTACTGTGAAAATCCCTTAGTCGCCACACTCCAGCGGCGCCTGTTTGGGTACACTGAGGGATAATTTAGCATAGCCAATGCACCTAACCAGCACGTCTTTCGGACTGTGGGAGGAAACCGGGCACCCGGAGGAAACCCACAAAGACATGGGGAGAACGTGCATATTACGCACAGACAGTGACCCAAGCTGGGAATTGAACCCGGGTCCCTGGCGCTGTGAGGTAGCAGTGTTAACCACTGTGTCAATATTTCGGTGCCTGTAATGTTGGAGTGGTGTATTGGTTTATAATTTTAATTCAATATTCCTTCCTTTAATGTCCTAAACACCACATCGCAGGTACCTGCTGAATTTGTTTGTTTTTGTTACTATGTAATTGACCATGTTTGTAACTTGATTATTTAATTTATACATGAATTTTTTGATATAAGTTGCACTGAAATTCAGCCTTTAGGTTGCAAATGTATTTCTTGATTAAAATAACACCATTGTTATTATCCAGCTTCCCCTTAATGCATCTGTCTAATTCACTCGACCCACTCGCTATGTAGCCAGTTCCACATTCTGACCACTCTCTGGCTAAACAAACCAGAATTGCCTAGTGGCGACGCGGGGACTTTCTCAGTAACTTAATTGCAGTGTTAATGTAAGCCTACTAGTGACACTAATAAATAAAAGCTTTTTAAAAAACCATAGTCTGGCAAACCTTTCCTTTTCAAGAGTTTATCCAATTCTCTTCCCAAAGTTACTGTTAAATCTGCTTCCACCTCGCTTTCAGGTAATACGTTCTAAATCATAACTCATTGAAAGAAAGGTTCATTTGCCAGTTACGTTAAATCTGTGAAAAGCAAAATCCTGCGGATGCTGGAATCTGAAACAAAAGCAGAAAATCTCAGTAGGTCTGACAGCATCTGTGGGGAGAGAATAGAGCCAGCGTTTCGAGTCTGGATGAATCTAGCTCGCTCGGATGAAGGATCATCTAGATGTGAAACATTGGCTCCATTCTCTCCCCACAGATGCTGTCAGACGTTCTGAGATTTTCCAGCATTTTCTGTTTTTGTACCTTCAATCTGTTGCAAGTAAAGTAGCTTTTCCTTATTACAACTCTATTATTAAAAATCTCAATAATTTGGAACATCTTGCGCTAAAATTTCTCAGCTCTAAGGAGAACAAATCCAGCTTCTCCATTCTCTCCACGTAATTGATGTTCTGTTAATCATGCCACTAAATCTCCTCGGCACCCACTCCAAGACCTTGACGTCCTTCCTCAAGTGCAGTGCCCAGAATTGGACATAATACCCAGGTTGAGGCTTCACTTGTGATTCTTAACAGTTTCTCCGTGTTGCCATTGCTGTTGACTGCCCTCTGTGTAAAAATAATTACTCATCCGTCTGACATTTTTAGGTGTCTCTCTTATCTGTGTGGAGTTTGCACATTCTCCTCGTGTCTGCGTGGGTTTCCTCCGGGTGCTCCGGTTTCCTCCCACAGTCCAAAGATGTGCGGGTTAGGTTGATTGGTCAGGTTAAAAATTGCCCCTTAGAGTCCTGGGATGCGTAGGTTAGAGGGATTGGCGGGTAAATTAGCGGGTAAAAAAAAAGGGATTAGCGGGTAGGGCCAGGGTGGGATTGTGGTCGGTGCAGACTCGATGGGCCGAATGGCCTCCTTCTGCACTGTAGGGTTTCTATGATTTCTATATTAAGAAAAAAGGAAAAGTGGGTTTGCTGGTGGGAGAAGTTGTCAGTAATTTCCATATCGTGAAACTAGCTGCAGTAGATTCTTTTTTTTAAAAATGAAGCCCTCCTTTGATTTCAATCTTTCTTGCCTCTGATGACTTGCAGTGGTTCTGGGGTGAGATCTGCACAGTTGACGATGTGGAGAAATTGACGACGCTGAAGTTTCGGGGCGATTTGGCATTCAAGTCTCAGGATTATCAGGTATCTAGGAACCTGGAGGGTTTGCCCTGACCAAGGAAGGATCCTGTAACATTTTAATGCTTCTTACATTTTCTCAAAAGCCTACGGGTGCCTTGTTTTTTAAAACAATGGACTTAGATCTAAAAAGTACACGGTCTTCTCGAAATCAGGAAATTGGTGATGCAAAGTTTTGAATTCAACAAAGTTTGACTTCTGGTGGGGGAGGAGGGGGATGCATACTTTGATAGCAGGAGATTTGTAATTTTTTATTTTAAAAGCAAATTTACTGCGGATGCTGGAATCTGAAACCAAAAGAGAAAATGCTGGAAAATCTCAGCAGGTCTGGCAGCATCTGTATGGAGAGAAAAGAGCTGACGTTTCAAGTCCAGATGACCCTTTGTCAAAGCCAAAAGGCATAGAGGCTAAAAGGCATCCCCCACAACCTCCCCGCCCCCCTCCCCTCAACACCCCCCCCCCCCCCCCCCCCCGGCACCCCCAATCCACCTTCCCTGCTTTACTCCTCTTTCATTCCCTCACCTTTCTATGCATTTTAGCTTTGACAAAGGGTCGGCCTGGACTCAAAACACCAGTTCTTTTCTCTCCTCAATTTTTACTTCAAGATGCTTTTTGGCTATGTCAGATTTTAGTAATAGTCTAAAATTGTATCATTGTAAACTGCCACGTGATCACAAAATACTGTATAACGTGTGGTCTACCGTACCTTTTCTTTTCCAGAAAGCATTGGGCGAATATTCCAGCAGCCTGGCCCTTGTTCCAGAGTCAAATATAGCTCTCAGAAGAGATCTACAGGAGGCCCAAGCTCGCTGCCTGTGCTTTCTTGGCAGACCTGAAGATGCCTTGGATATAGCGCAAAAGCTGGTTAGTCATAACAGCAGCGGTATAACATTAAGTTGCACAGTGCTATGAAGCTACATGGTTATCAAAACATACTGTGCTTATATCACAGAGTACGGAAATGGTAGCTGCTGCTCAGTGGGTAGCACTCTCGCCTCTGAGCCAGTCGGTCAGGGGTTCAAATCCCAATAGGGCTTGAGCATGTAATCTAAGCCGACAGTCCCAGCGCAGTACTGAGGGAGTGCTGCATTATCAGAGGTGCCACCTTTCAAATGGGACATTAAACTGAAGCTCCTTCTGCCCTCAATTACATGGCTACTATTCCATAGAATAGAATCATAGAATCCCTACAGTGCAGAAGGAGGCCATTTGCCCCATCGAGCTTGCACTGATAACGATTGCACCCAGAAAGAACAGATTATTTGGTTGTTGTCACATTGTTGTTTGAGGGGCCTTGCTGCACGCAGATTGCCTGCCATGTTTCTACATTACTCTCAGTACTATATTGGTGTGTCAGCCTACGTATCTGCATTCAGGTCTTGAAGTGGAACTGAAACCCACAGCCTTCTGATTCAGACCCGAGAATGCTTCCAACCGCGTCGCAGCTGACACTCGTAGATCCTGGGTGGAATTTTCTGGCTGTTCATGCCGACAGGGTTTTCTGGTCCCGCTGCAGTGAACGAAGTTTTGGCCAAATTCTCCGTCCTCGCTTGCAGTGGTGGTGGGGAGTGAATGGCTGGAACATCGCGCCCAATATCTCAATTAGAAAATATTATGTGACATAAAGGCACTAAAACGAAGCAAAAATGTCAATTTTCTTTATTAGTATCACAAGCAGGCTTACATTAACACTGCAATGAAGTTACTGTGAAAATCCCCTAGTCGCCACACTCCGGCGCCTGTTCGGGTAACACTGAGGGATAATTTAGCATGGCCAATGCACCCTAACCAGCACGTCTTCCGGACTGTGGGAGGAAACCGGAGCACCCGGAGGAAACCCACACAGACACGGGGAGAACGTGCAAACTCCACACAGACAGAGATCCAAGCCGGGAGAATCGAACCCAGGTCCCTGACGCTGTGAGGCAGCAGTGCTAACCCACTGTGCCACCGTCTCGCCCATGTTAAGCAAAACCGAAAACATTGGAATAATATTCAGCGAATTCAGTTCAGCAAAATGTGTGATAATTCCTTGAAAAGGGGAAATTTTCCTGGCTATGGGAAAGGAGCAGCGGGAGTGCGACTGTTTGAGTATCTCTTTCAAAGGCCCAATGTGCTGAATGGCCACCTGCTGTGCTGTGTGATTCTGTGATATTGTGTTGCTGACATGGTGATTACTAATGCAAAACGTAGAGTGTGTGTCACTTGTGCTGAGCTCCTAGTTTATTTTCATCTATATTAAGGGCGTCGACCCTTCCTTATTTTCTACTCTCTTTTTATCTTGTTACCAGAGAGCTGGGGTAACCAACTCGGACCATCTCACCACAGTTCTTAACCTCGATATGCTGATCTATCGGAATGCTGGCCGTCTATCCCGAGAGCTCTGCTGTTTGCAACAATTAATTTCCTTGCACCCTCTCAACCCATGGTACTGGAAGAAGCTAGCTGAGTCTTACCTGGGTCTCGCCCAAACCGTATTATCTATGACAATGCCAGTGGTCCCAGTCTGCAAGGATGGACAGTGTCTCAGCATGTCAGAAAAGACAGAAACACCTCCAACCAAAGCTGACTGTACAAGGCCTCAGAAACCGAGCAAAGGTCTTTCGGAAAGGCGGACATTTCTCTCCAGGAATGCATCCGAGGAAGAGAATCCTGATTCAATACCTCCAAGCGACTTAAAAGAATTGTCTGGATCAAGTAGTGTGGTCTCTTTCTATTCAGCTGTTGGCAATAACGTCAAAATCGATCCCAAAAGCAGGCAGCGGCTGAGGGATCTGTGGCTGTTTGCGTGTTCCTCCTTTGTAAGGGCAAGGTATGCATGTGACACGGAGCAGGTTATGGTGCCTGTGTCACCAGATCAGATATTGCAGTGTCTGCCGTTGACCCTGACCTTTTGATTTGATTTATTTTTGTCACATGTATTGGGATACAGTGAAAAGTATTATTTCTTGCATGCTATACAGACAAAACATACCTTACATAGACAAGAAAACCAGAGGGTGCAGAATGTAGTGTTACAGTCATAGGGTGTAGAGAAAGATTAACTTAATGCAAGGTAGGTTCATTCAAAAGTCTGATGGCAGCAGGGAAGAAGCTGTTGAGAGGTATTGATAGAGTGGATTCTCAGAGGCTTTTACCCAGGGCTGGAATGGTTGCCACGAGAGGTCACAGGTTTAGGGTGCTAGGGAGTAGGTATAGAGGAGATGTTAGGGGTAAGTTTTTCACTCAGAGGGTGGTGGGTGCATGGAATCGGCTGCCGGTAGTGGTGGTGGAAGCGGATTCGATTGAGTCTTTTAAGAGACTTTTGGATAGGTTCATGGAGGTTAGTAAGATAGAGGGTTATAGATGAGCCTAGAAGGTAAGGGAATTGTTCGGCGCAACTTATGGGCCAAAGGGCCTGTTTGTGCTGTAGCTTTTCTATGTTCTAAGCTGTTCTTGAGTCAGTTGGTACGTGACCTCAGACCTTTGTATCTTTTTCCCGACGGAAGCAGGTGGAAGAGAGAATGTCCGGGGTGCGTGGGATCCTTAATTATGCTGGCTGCTTTTCCGAGGCAGCGGGAAGTGTAGAC
The DNA here is from genome assembly GCF_964213995.1 of Mustelus asterias. Classification (NCBI taxonomy): domain Eukaryota; kingdom Metazoa; phylum Chordata; class Chondrichthyes; order Carcharhiniformes; family Triakidae; genus Mustelus; species Mustelus asterias. The sequence goes on from NC_135807.1 coordinate 135,693,179, forward strand.
AGAGTCAATGGATGGGGGGCTGGTTTGCGTGATGGATTGGGCTACATTCACAACCTTTTGTAGTCCCTTGTGGTCTTGGGCAGAGCAGGAGCCATACCAAGCTGTAATACAACCAGAAATGGGCCTGAGGCTGGATGTTTTGCCCTGTATCTTGCTGGGAAAGTGAGGACACTCGTAAACGGTGAACAGAACAGCAGTGGCAAAGGAAATCTGGTAACATAGGTCGGATCGGGCACAGAAAGATAGTTTTGATTGCAGTTTAAATTGTTTCCTTTCTGGGCCAGTTTGATTGCTCTGCATTGACAATTATCATGTTGCTAGAAAAGATACTGGTGCTGTCACAGTCCAGCCTTAGCTCTCTGAGATGAATTTCACACGCAGTTAATGTACAAATCCAGCAAGTCTTCAAAAGTAATGGGGAAGTTAAGGGGTGAGAGGGAAGTTTGTGTGAACCAACATGGAAAGACTTAAATCAACCAGTAAGCTCTGGAGATTTGCAACTCATGCTGTACATCTTTAGCCCCTGAATCTGGTAGGTAATTATAGAATCCCTACAGTGCAGAAGGAGGCCATTCGGCTCATCGAGTCCGCACTGACCACAATCCCATCCATGCCTTTACCCCGTAACCCTCATATTAATCTTGTTAATCCCCCTGACACTAAGGGGCAATTTCGCATGGCCAATCAACCTAACCAGCACATCTTTAGACTGTGGGAGGAAACCGGATTTTCAAACTATTTTTAATTTTCAAATTAATAATAATTAGCACACCATTATTATTTTGCGGGTTTCTTAGTCTGTGTGCATCCTCTATGCTTTTTACCCCCTTTCTCATTCTTTTACTTTTTTTTTCTCCTTTGCATTTTTTCTCATTTATTTTCAAAAGATAATTTTTCTATTATGCACGGACATATTCTATCAGAAGTAACTTGCTCCCTTTCACAAATTTGTTAGCTACTCCTTCATGTAATTCCCCATCCCCATATCCAGCTGTGGAGTTGAGAGGAAACCCTAATGCAATCTGGGAATGTGGGACCTGGGAGGAGGAGCAGGCCATTCAGCCCCTGGAGCCTGCTCCGCCATTTGATAAGATCTGATTGTGACCTCGACTCCACTTTCCTGTCTGCAACTCCTCCAGAACTCCTGACTCCCTAGCTAATTAAAAATCAATCTAACTCAGCCTTCAATGGCCTAGCCTTTACTCGACTCTGGGGTAGAGAATTCCACAGCCTGATGACCTTCTGAAGGGAGAGACTTTCTCCTCCGTCTTAAACGGTAGACCCCTTATTTTTAAACTATGCCCCTAGTTCTGGTGTCCTCCTGAAGAGTGCACGCTCTGCCAGTATCCACTCAATCCAGTCCCTTCAGGATCTTATCGCTGGAATTCTACCGCTTCATCCACCATGGAATCGGAGCGGGTGAGGAGCGGACAACGGAAATGTCTGTTGACCTTGGGCGGGAATTTCTGGTCTTGCTCGAATGAGGCTGTATAATCCTGCCCTTTACCTTTCAATATGATTCTTGTTTTTCTGTTTGTATGGGTTTTTTATGGATGAGGGTTGTGACCCTGGAAGGTTTTGAAAATAATGGTGCAAGTTTTAAAATCAAAACATTACTGGATCAGGAGTGAATGCAGATCAGTAAGCACAGGGGCGATGGGCAGACAGGATTTTAAACAGAATTGGGAGACAGTAGCAGAGTTTTGGATGGCCTGATGTGTACAGAGGGTCGGGTGTGGGAGGCTGACCAGTATTAGGCTGGGATGGTTAAGCCTGGAGGTAATAAAGGCTGGGACAAGAGCTTCAACAGCAAATCAACTGAGGAGCTGGGTGATGTTACAGAGGTGGAAATATTTACTGAATAGATATAAAGTTTAAAATTTATTTATGAGTGTCACAAATAGGCTTACATTAACACTGCAATGAAGTTACTGTGAAAATCCCCTGGTCGCCACACTCCGGCGCCTGTTCGGGTACACTGAGGGAGAATTTAGCACGGCAATGCACCCTAACCAGCACGTCTTTCAGACTCTGGGAGGAAACCGGAGCACCCGGAGGAAACCCACGCAGACACGGGGAGAATGTTCAGACTCTGCACAGACAGTGGCCCAAGCTGGGAATTGAACCCGGGGCCCTGGCACTAACCACCATGCCACCTATATGTGATCTTTGATTAGAAATTCATTTCACTCAAAAAGACAGCAAGGTGGAGAAAGATTGGTTTAGTCTCAAGACAGTTGAGGTTAGAGACAGTGGCTTGGGATTAGAGACTATGACAGGGTCTGAAGACAAGACCCAGTTCTGACCGTTTTGAGAGGCGTTCTGTATGGTGCCAGTGAGTTTGGAGTGTGCATTTTATGTATCATTTACTACATGCTGCAGTTGTCTTTGCAATATGAGAGATTAACCAGCGAAACCCACCTGTGCTTAGACTCCTGTTGCAGATGGTGAAGACACAGCAGGCCTCCTTCGTCCTGGAGAGGAACCTGATTGTCCAAGAAGAGATCAAGCAGCAACTCAGCAACCTGGAGCTGAGGGAAGAGGCACTGAATGCAATAAGCAAGGTAACTGGATCTATTAGTTGTGTGAATTTGTATTTCTGTTCACTGTGAGCAAGCTGTGTACATTTTTCTGTCCAGCATTCAGACATGTCATACAATTAGAGTTCCCAAGTTGCCTGAATTAAGCTCTGGAATTTCATCCCTAAAACTCTCGGCCACTCTCTCCTCCTCCCAGATGCTCATTAAAGCCTCAATTTTTTTCACCAAGCGTTGAGCCTAATATCTCTTTATCATAGAAAGAATCATAGAAACCCTACAGTGCAGAAGGAGGCCATTCGGCCCATCGAGTCTGCACCGACCACAATCCCACCCAGGCCCTACCCCCACATATTTACCCGCTAATCCCTCTAACCTACGCATCTCAGGATTCTAAGGGGCAATTTTTAACCTGGCCAATCAACCTAACCCCCACATCTTTGGACTGTGGGAGGAAACCGGAGCACCCGGAGGAAACCCACGCAGACACAAGGAGAATGTGCAAACTCCACACAGACAGTGACCCAAGCTGGGAATCGAACCCGGGACCCTGGAGCTGTGAAGCAGCAGTGCTAGCCACTGCGCTACCGTGCCGCTTTATGTGGCATCTTGTCTGATAGTTGTTCCTGTGCAAGGTGTGGGGGTATTTTACTACGTTAAAGGCGCTATGTAAGTGTAAGTTGTCATTGCTCATCATTGCATTCTTAAAAATATGTCACCGTACTTCAGAGGTGCATACATTTTCCCACAAAAGTGTAAAGTGAGCCTAGATCATTACTCTAAGATAGACATACAAGAGTACAAGTCCAAGGTTGTGCAGGGCGCTTTGGCGCAGGACGGTTTTGTGCAGAGGTTACTGCACTAATTATAGGAACTGTTAGATACTGTAATATGAAGACAGTCCAAAGATGTGCGGGTTAGGTTGATTGGCCAGGTTAAAAATTGCCCCTTAGAGTCCTAAGATGCGTAAGTGAGAGGGATTAGCGGGTAAATATGTGGGGGTAGGGCCTGGGTGGGATTGTGGTCAGTGCAGACTCGATGGGCCGAATGGCCTCCTTCTGCACTGTAGGGTTTCTATGATTTCTTTCTATGAGTAGACTTGGTATTCTGGAGCAATGTCCATCTTCATCCAATCCCATCTCCAAAGGAGTTGAACTTGATGTGGTGCTATATACAAGCAGGTATTGCAAATATTAAGAACTATTGAACAGTTCAGTTGACCTTTTGTGTAGCATCCTTAAGCAAGTCAGCAATGGTGAACCTTTATAAAAGCTTGGAAAGGTCTCAGCGGGACTAGTGTGTCCAATTCCGTGCACCACACTTTAGGAAGGATGTCAAGGCCTTGGAGAGGGTGCGGAGAAGATTGACTGGAAAGGTACTGAGGGTTAAATATGCCAGCAGATGTTCATACAGCTAATTTGGAGGCAATTACAATTGTTTGGCAAAATGTGACAGAATGGCAAACTCGCAAACCAAAGTGTGATGAGATTGTGGAGAAGCTGGGATTGTGCTCCTTCGAGCAGAAAAGGTCAAGGGGATACTTAACAGACGTGTTCAACATTGTTCTGAGGACCCTTGGCGAGTTTCTGTAGCGCATCTTGTTGATGGTACACATGACTGCCACATTGCATTGGTGGTGAGGGAATGAATCTGGTGAAGGATGGCATGGTGGCACAGCGGTTAACACTGCTGCCTCACAGCACCAGGGCCCCAAGTTCAATTCCAGCCTCAGGTGACTGTGTGGTGTTTGCACATTCTCCCAAAGCGTGGATTTCCTCCGGGTGCTCCGGTTTCCCCCCACAGTCCAACAATGTGCGGGTGAGGCTGATTGGCCATGTTCAATTGCCCCTTAGCGCCAGGGGGACTAGTTAGAGTAAATACATGGGATAGGGCCTGGGTGGGATTATTGTTGGTGTCGGCTCAATGGGCCAGTTGGCCTCCTGTACTGTGAGGATTCAACGATTCTATGATACAGAAGATAAGGAGAGACTATTTCCTGTGGCTGGAGGGTCAGTATCCAGGGGAAAGATAAGATTTTTATTGTTTAACATACTGCAGTCTTGAGTGCGCTTCCGAAAAGGATGGGGGAAGCAGAATCAATGATAACATTCAAAAGGGTATTGGATAAATATTTTAAAAAGAAAAAAAAAAGCAAGGGTACAGGAAAAGAGCAGGAGCAGTGGGACTAACTGAATACCTCTTTCAAAGAGCTGGCATTTACACAATGTGCTGAATGGTCACCTGTGCTGTAAGATTCTATAATTTAAATTTTTAAAAATGCATTCATAGGATGTGGGTGTCACTGGCTGGGCACGCATTTATTGCCTATCTAATTGCCCTGCAACTGAGTGACTTGCTGGGCCATTTCAGAGAATATTTAAGAGCTATGGATCTGGAATCATACGCAGGCCAGATTGGGTAAGGATACAGATTTCCTTCCCTAAAGGACATTAGTGAACCAGATGGGTTTTTCCCACAATCGACAATGGTTTCATGGTCATCAGTGGATTCTTAATTCCAGATTTTTATTGAATTCAAATTCCACCATCTGGGATTCGAACCCCTGAGCATTACCCTGGGTTTCTGGATTACTAGTTCAGTGACAATACCACGACGCCACTGCCTCGCCTTAGAAATAAACATTTCTAATTCTCTTTTAATTGTATATTTTGTTACTGAGTAACATCTATTTTTGAGAGAGTACTTTGCATTATTTATATCATTATGCGGCGGCACGTTGGCACAGTGGTTAGCACTGCTGCCTCACAGCGCCAGGAACCCGGGTTCAAATCCCGGCTTGGGTCACTGTCTGTGCAGAGTCTACATGTTCTCCCACGTGTCTGCGTGGGTTTTCTCCGGGTGCTCCAGTTTCCTCCCACAGTCCAAAGATATGCAGGTTAGGTGGATTGGCCGTGCTAAATTTCCCCTTTGTGTCAGAGGGACTAGCTGGGGTAAATACATGGGGCTATGGGGATAGGGCCTGGGTGGGATTGTGGTCGGTGCAGACTCGATGGGCCGAATGGCCTCCTTCTGCACTGTAGAATTCTATGATTCTAGAAATACAGTCAAACGTTCCTGTGAGTAATGGCAGATTTGGGCTGGGATGTCATGTTACACCTTCTGAAGGCGTGTAACATGACGTCAAAGTCCTGGTCTCGGACTCACTGGAATCTGTTTTTGTGTTTGCGCTGACCTTTAATTTCCTGTTAACATTTTTTATGGGAGGAATCTTACCACTTTGGTTAGCGAGTTTGCAGTTCCGTCACATCTTAACGTCCAGCTTTGATCAAATTTTGTCAAACAAGTACAACATGCTCTAAACTAACCACATGAGCAGAGAGTTATCATCCTCTCTCTCCCAGTCATCAGATTAATTAGCCATTATCTCAGTTACTGTCTGTAGAATTTTGCAGAGTGCAACATGACTGGCGCATTTTACTGAGATAACTGGGTTTTTGCAGCTGAAGCACTGCGATGTTTCTGAGAGATGTAAAGAGCTGGTTTATGAACGCAAATCTGTTTTTGATTTGTGGGAAATATCTCAATCAATGTCTCTTTTAATAATTTTTATGTTGTCTCTGTTGGAGACCGTTTTAATGACTGTATAGGATAAAGCACTGAGAGATATGTCGTGCACATTTGGTGTGGTTTCTTTTGTGTTGTATAGTTTAAAACTCGGGCAGAACAAAATGTACAGTTCCTTTTAGACCATATCAAACTCCCTTGGCTCCAGAACATATGTATGTAATTTGGTCTATTACGCAGCAGATCATTTGGAAAGCAGCCCAGTGTGTTAGAAAACAGTATGGTTCATTTTAAGTAAGGCTGCAAGTTTTTACTGTACAAGACAGCATGCGCAGAAATTTGTTCTTTAACTAAAATGGTTCATTGTATACTGTGGTCAGTCCATGTGGCGCAGCTTTGTCCCATTAGCCACGGGTCCATCCGTTCTGTTTGTTCTGGAAGTATTTCATTTAAGCTTCTCGAAGGAATTTTGTTTTTATTTTTTGAACATACAGTGCCCTTTCATTCGAAACATCTTCATCGAGGCCTTCCCCTGCTGCAAGGCAGAGGTGATGGTGATGCACCATAGCTGTGGGGGCATTCTAGGACGAGAGGTCATGGTCTTAGGATAAGACAGCAAATTTAAAACAGAGTTGAGGAGAAACTACTTCCCCCAAAGGGTTGTGAATCTGTGGAATTCGCTACCCCAAAGTGCGGTGGGTGCTGGGACAGTGAGTAAATTTAAGGAGGAGTTAGATAGATTTTTAATTGGTAATGGGTTGAAGGGTTATGGGGAGAAGGCAGGAAAATGGGGATGAGGAGCATATCAGCCATGATCGAATGGCGGAGTGGACTCGATGGGCCAGATGGCCTAATTCTGCTCCTATATTTTATGAATCTCTGCTGTTAGGGGCCAGAGGTATGGACAGTGAACAACCAGACTAACTTAGTACACTAAAAGCAAAATACTGCGAATGCTGGAATCTAAAACAAAAACGGAAAATGCTGGAAAATCTCAGCTGGTCTGAGACCATCTGTGGAGAGAGAATAGAGCCAACGTTTCGAGTCAGGATGACCCTGAGAATGACTCTAACAAAGGGTCACTCTGACTCGAAACTTTGGCTCTATTCTCTCTCCACAGATGCTGTCAGACCGGCTGAGATTTTCCAGCATTTTCCATTTCTGTTTTAACTTAGCACCCTCTTCAGGACTGGACCATCTCACTAAAAACCAGCAAATTTCTTGCTGTAATGTTCAAACTAGCTGCTTGAGGGCAGCATGTGTACTTTCAGAGTTTTGCCCTTGAAACACACACAATGCAAGTAAAAGCTCATTGAAAGATCTTGTCCAGCTTATCTGAAAGTGCAGGAAGGGATGCAAGTTTGCTCACCACCTGAACCGCCTTATGTTGAAAGAATCTTTGAAGCAGTTTCTTTTACATTTGCCTCCGAGAAGGATACTAACCGATTTGCATTGATTTATTTCCGTTTGTGATTCAGGTGTTCATTCCCCAGGAATCCCACTGTGTTTGTGATCCCTGGACCAAGTAAAGGGAGAGACTGATACACAGTCGGTGTGATTGCCACACCCCAGGATTGGTGATGTGAGGCCGGTCCCCACTGCTCGAGAGTCTAGCACAAGTGCTCACAGTCTCGGATTAAGGGCTTGCCTGTTTAAAGAGTCATAGAATCCTTACAGTGCAGAAGGAGACCATTTGGCCCATCGAGTCTGCACCGACCACAATCCCACTCAGGCCCTATTCCCCATAACTCCATGTATTTACCCTACTAGTCCCTCTGACACTAAGTGGCAATATAGCATGGCCAATCAGCCTAACCCGCACATCTTTAGACTGTGGGAGGAAACCAGAGCACCCGGAGGAAACCCACGCAGACACGGGGAGAATGTGCAAACTCCACACAGACAGTGACCCAAGCCGGGAATCGAACCCGGGTCCCTGGCACTGTGAGGCAGCAGTGCTGCCCCTGAGTTTAGAACCCAGATCGAGGAAAATGCCTTCACTAAGAGGGTTGTGAATATTTGGAACTCTCTATCCAGGGATGCTCAGCTGTTGACAGAGGTCAAACGATCTTTGGATACTAAAGGAATGTGGGAAACGTGTGGGAAAATGGAGTTAATGTAGAAGATCAGCTATGATTGTATTGAATGGTGGGGCAAGCTCGAGGGGCTGTGTGGCCTACTCCTGCTCCTATTCCTTGTATTTCAGTGTCACTACCCCCTCACTTATTTATTAGAATCTTTCCAAGCTGCCATAGTGGTTTATCGTCCATATCCACTCGCCCATAGGTACATGCACCAGCTGACTTTGCTCTAGCCAGTGAAGACGGGCAGATGGATGGCCCTTAGCCAATCAGCAGCCCTGTGTGTAGCTGTGTTGCAAATTCCTGTCACATGGCTGGATTCCTTTGAGGTCCAGGGGGGGTTACAGATGGAATGTGTGGTCCTACCACTGTCTGCCCACAACTCCTACAACTTTATATCAAGCTGCAAGCGATGGAATTCACTCAACCTGCAGATTGTGAATCTTCACCACCCAGTCAATTTTTAAGTTCATTTATGGAATGTGGGTGCTGCTGGCTACAGAGCATTTATTGCCCACCCCAGATTGCCCTTGAGAAGGTGGTGGTGTTCTGCTGCCTTAACACACAGTCCATATGGTGTAGGCACACCCACAGTGCTGTTAGGGAGGAAGTTCCAGTGACAGTGAAGGAATGGCGATATATTTCCAAGTAAGAAGTCTAACAACACCAGGTTAAAGTCCAACAGGTTTATTTGGTAGCAAAAGTCACTAGCTTTCGGAACAGGCTGTTCCTTCGTCAGGTGGGTGGGAGTTCTGATCACAAACAGGGTACAAAGACACAAACTCAATTTACATGAATAATGATTGGAATGTGAGTCTTTACAGCTAATCAAGTCTTAAAGGTACAGACAATGTGAGTGGAGGAAGCATTAAGCACAGGTTAAAGAGATGTGTATTGTCTCGAGACAGGACAACTAGTCAGATTTTGCACATCCAGGCAAGTCGTGGGGGTTACAGATAGTGTGACATGAACCCAATATCCCGCTTCAGGCCGTCCTCTTCTGCGGAACCTGGCTATCAGTCTCTGCTCAGCGACTCTGCGTTGTCGTGTGTCGTGAAGGCCACCTTGGAGAACGCTTACCCGGAGATCAGAGGCTGAATGCCCGTGACCGCTGAAGTGTTCCCCGACAGGAAGGGAACACTCCTGCCTGGTGATTGTCGAGCGATGTATTTCCAAGCCAGGATGGTGTGTGACTGCGAGGGGAACTTCTAGGTGGTGGTGTTTCCATGTGTCTGCTGCCCTTGGATGTCAATGTCCACGTTCTCAGCAGAAACCACGGGTCCTTCACCTGTGCCGCCCCATGAGAGAAGTGCAGAGATCCCAGAGGGTTGTGGGGCTGGGGGGAGATTACAGGTTTGGGGAAGGGTGAGATCGAGAAAAAATTTTACAAAACAAGGATGATGATTTTAAAATACTGTGTATTGTTTAGGGTAATGGGCAAAAGGTCCAGGAGGGAATGAAATATTTTCTTATGCAATACTGCTGGGATCTGGTTCCCGCTGCCGGAAACAGTGGAGGGAACAGGAACTTTCACAAAAGAATTGGATATAAACCTGAAAGGGGAAAATATGCAGCGCTACGGGGAAAGAATAAAAGAATGGCAATAATTAGATAGTTCTTTCAAAGAGGCAGAACAAGCATGATGGGCTGAACGACCTCCTTCTGTACTGTGTGATTCTATTCAATTTGTATCATAAGTACAGTATTTTTATTTGAGTTCTTCTGTTTTTTATGAACGAAACAACACACTCTTAAAACTGGTACAGTACGGCGCAATCAGCTCACCGTATGAAACTAAAGAGAACCAACACAGTTGGTTCGTCTAACCCAGCTCTTCCACATAAAAGATGAGTACATAAAACGAGTAACAGGATGGGGAGAAAATGGACAAATGCTGTAAAGAATTGGAAAAGAGACACAAGCCCTGGAGTACACTGTGTTCGAGACAGCGCTGCATGCGTTATGGAAAGTCCTGTCGGAGTAAACCCAACATTACGGAGCCTGTATCGTAAAAATAACGGCCCAATACTTACTGGAATAAGTGATTTAAATCGAAGTATGCAAGTTAGAAATTCCATTTGGATACAGTCCAGAATAATTTTGTGCCAATTCTATACAGAAGGTGACCTATCATTAATCCAAGAGCATAAAATATTTTTCCGATCTGCAAGTGTTAGAATATTATACAACCGTTTCTCATTTACATACAATACAATCCCTACAGTGCAGAAGGAGGCCATTCGGCCCATCGAGTCTGCACCAACCACAATCCCACCCAGGCCCTATCCCCAAAACCCCATCTATTTTTACCCTGCTAATCCCTCTAACGCACACATCCCAAGACACTAAAGGCCAATTTAGCATGGCCAATTTAACCGAACCTGCACGTCCTTGGACTGTGGGAGGAAACCAAAGCACCCTTAGAAGCCCTACAGCACAGAAAGAGGCCATTCGGCCCATCGAGTCTGCACCGACCACAATCCCACCCAGGCCCTACCCCTACATATTTACCCACTGATCCCTCTGACCTATGCATCCCAGGACACTATGGGGCAATTTTAGCATGGCCAATCAACCTAACCCGCACATCTTTGGACTGTGGGAGGAAACCGGAGCACCCGGAGGAAACCCACGCAGACACGGGGAGAACGTGCAAACTCCACATAGGCAGTGACCCAAACTGGCAATCGAACCCAGCTCTGGAGCTGTGAGACAGCAGTGCTAACCACTGTGCCACCGTGCCGTGCTGTGCCATGATATCGATTGTCTGTTTATCTGGAAGTCCTCGAGTCAGAAACACAGGGTGCCGTCTCCATATCAAATTTTTTTCTAGCTTTTTAAATCTACCCGACTAACAGCTTAAAATGTTGACACAAGACCAGACACAGTAGGTATAGACCCCTATCACCAATTTACAGATTTGGCACAGTGGGGATATGTCAGGGTCCATCTTGTGTCTGAAGCTTGGTGTGATAAACAGACAGTGTAGAATTTTTAATTGAGTCTCCTTTGTTTGAATACAGACTGAGATTTTATTTGCATTCTCCCAGATAAGGCCCCAGATCTCCCCTTCAACATTCACTGTGGGGCCCTTTTTCCCAAACCTGCAGAACCTCTTGCCAATTTGTACTGGATCGAGAGCATAATGTCTCATAAAACCTACTAATCAATTGTTTCTGTTCCATGGACAGTAAGAGTTTTTCCACCGGGGAACTCGAGCATTAAGATGCAGGATGTTATTTTTTAAGATTAAAGTCTTTAAGCTCTAAGTATTTAAAATATTAAGTCTGTCTTTCCTCCTTCCGTCAGACAATGGGAGAGGATCTGTTTCCGGACAGGTTTAAAAATGGCACAGAGACCGACAGGCCTGGGACCCCCCTCAGTTCATCCTCACTGACCCACATTGCCATCGAGTCAGGCTCCGACTTTGAGGAGAGGTGGTTCAAGAAGCTCGGGTGCGAAACCTTCTGTGGCCCCACATTGGAAGTAGAGCAAGATGGGAAGGAGAAAGCGTCCTTGGAAAATGTCAGTCTGGTTTCGTCACTGCCGTAGACTGTGAAAGTGACCCTATGTGTGCGTATGCGTAGCAGACAATGAAGGAACTCAGGCTCTAAGAGCAGAGCACACACACAAATCAAACACCAGGCGAGAATACCTACTCCTGATGGAGCGGGTCGAATGCTGATCTTAATGTTTCACAGACTCAGTGAGACTCCTGAAGACTTCAGATGTGAGAGTTCTAAAACTTGCAGACTGGCTTGGAAGAAAATAACTGGTTCGCGCTTTACCTCTGTGGACCTCGAGCGCTTACCAATATCATAGACTTTCCACACACAAAAACAGAAAATGCTGGAAAATCTCAGTGTCTGTGTAGGGAGAATATAGCCAGTGTTTTGAGTCTGGATGACTCTTTGTCAGACTTTTCACACTGGGACACAGTTAGTGATAGGGTTTCTCCCATGAGCTGCCAGGCCAGGATGTGGTTTTATTCGTGTAGAGTCTCTGATATAAGCTTCGTAGCCGGAAGTGCGAAGAACAATGTCTGTGACAGTAATATTTACATTGAAGATGTCCTGGAAGATCATTTTTCCCCCCACTGCTTGTAATCATTTTTAAATGTTGGTTTTATTCTTATTGCAGGAAGATTGAACAATTTCTCTAAATTAAAGCTGTTTGATGATTTTCTAATTAATATACCTTTGTTATGATTTGTATCCGTGCCACCTTGAGCTAAATGCATACATCCACCAGCATGGATCAGTCCGTGACTCTCGCCTTGGACATTTTCAACAGAACCCTGAGGCCTGGGCAGTTTTTTGGGAGTTCCAGATTTCCATTTCCCTTCGTGTGAAGGAGTGCGTCCGGATGTCACCCCTGAACGGTCTGCTCAGGTTTAAACAAGGACCTAATAAAGACTTCCAAAAGCTTTTGAGAGGAAAAATAAACATTGTTTCTGTGAATTGGAGAATTTGTATTTGGGGTGGCATGGTGGCACAGTGGCACAGCAGTTAGCACTGCTGCCTCACAGCGCCAGGGACTAGGGTTCGATTCCCGGCTTGGGTCACTGTCTGTGTGGAGTCTGTACGTTCTCCCCGTGTCTGCGTGGGTTTCCTCCGGGTGCTCCGGTTTCCTCCCACAGTTCAAAGATGTGCAGGTTAGGTTAATTGGCCATGCTAAATTGGACCTTAGTGTCAGGGGGTTAGCAGGCTAAATAAGTAGGGTTAGGGGATAGGGCCTGGATGCGATTGTGGTCGATACAGTCTTGATGGGCCAAATGGCCTCCTTCCGCAACGTAGGGATTCTATGATTCTATTAAGGGGGTACGGTTTCAGAAGAGGAAAGTGAGCAGTGATTTTGTGCACAGAATATTCTAGTTAGCCTGCTGGCTTCTGAGGTAGAATCTTTGACATCCATTTAAGACGGAATCTCCCTGGCCTCGTCCCCTTTCAATCTCTGTAATTAACTCCAGCCCTCCAAGGCATCCATGTTCCACTAGTTCTTGTCTCAGTGCATTCCTCATTGTCCTCCCAACCTCTGGTTGCCTCAGCCCCTTCTTTAGACCTTTCTGTTTCCCTACGCTCAAGAAAGCTCCTTAAAATCAATACCTTTGACCAAATGTTTGGACCCCTTTCCCAATGGAAGGATTTGTACTGGAGGAAAAGAATTGTAAATTATTGTTGCTTTGATTGTCCTGGTATCCCAGTGTAGCTTCGAAAGTTTATTTATTAGTGTCACAAACAGGCTTAGATTAACACTTCAATGAAGTTATTGTGAAAATCCCCTAGTCGCCACACTCCGGCGCCTGTTCAGGTACACTGAGGGAGAACTTAAGCATGGCCAATGCACCTAACCAGCACGCCTTTCGGATTGTGGGAGGAAACCCATACAGACATGGGGAGAATGTGCAGACTCCACACAGAGAGTGACCTAAGCCGGGAATCGAACCCGGGTCCCTGGCACTGTGAGGCCTCAGTGCTAACCACTGTGCCACCGCGTCACCCACTTCAGGGAGTGCAGGGAACAATGGCTGAACGGGATTTAGTTCCATTTGATTCTATGTTGCTTGATGGACTGAAATATTGACCCCAAAATCTGGCAGCCTGATGTTGTCTCCCTTGCAATGAAAATAAGGACTTCATCAATACAGCAAAGGCAAGAATGCAACTCTGCTGAACACGTCACTGCAACCCAGATGCTTTGGGGATTTCATTTTCTTTCAAGTGGAATAGATGGTTGGTAATAATTTTTCTTTTAAAAAGTCCCTGGCACTCAGATCTGCCGCAGCTTGTGTGTTTTTTATCTGAATGTGGAACAGACGAGCCCAGAGAGGAAGGATATGAGAACATGATACTGCAGAAATGTTCATTCTCAGGATGTGGGTGTTGCTCAGAGTTGCCATTTGTTGTCCATCCATGCCTTCTTCCCCCCCCCCCCCCCCCCCCCACACAGCCTGATCATCAGAAGCAGTGTTTGTCAAGGAAAAAACTAAACGTTCAGTTGCTTTTACATTATCAATGTGGAAAACAGATGAAGGAAATGCAAACACAAAATGCAGAGGCATCCCATGTAAAGAGAAACAATTGTTAAGTGTGATCATTCAATCCACCAGCAATTAATTTTTATAGTTGAATTATAATAAACCGCTTTCTTGAACCTTGTGGGCTGTCCCTGTGGGGTAGGTACACCCACAATGCTGTTAGGAAGGGATTTCTAGGATGTTGACCCCGCGATAGTGAAGATACGGCTGATATATTTCCAAGTCCAGGTGGTGAGTGGCTGGGAGGGGAACTTCCAAGTGGTGGCGCTTCCAAGTGGTGGCGCTCCCATGTGTCTGCTGCCGTTTTCCTTCTAGATGGTAGAGGTCATGGCTTTGGAAGGTGCAGTCAAAGGAGCCTTGTTGAGTTGCTGCAGTGCATCTTGTAGATGGTGTACACTGCTGTCACTGTTGGAGGGAGTGAATGTTTAAGATGGAATGTGAAAATGTGTTAAAACGTACCAGGGATGAGGAACATCGGTTACGAGGGCAGATTGGAGAGGTTGGAACTGTTCTCCTTGGAGAGAAGAAGGCTAAGAGGAGATTTGATGGAGATGTTCAAAATCATGAAGGGGCTGGACAGAGTAGACAGGGAGAAACTGTTCCCGCTCGTAAAAGGATTGAGAATGAGAGGGCACAGATTTAAAGTGATTTGCAAAAGAAGCAAATGTGTGATGTGAGGAAAACCTTTTTCACCCAGCGAGCGGTTGGGATCTGGAATGCTCTGGAAGTTGCTGGAGGCAGGTTCAATCGAGGCATCCAAGAGGACATTAGATGATTATTTGAATAGAAACAATGTGCAGGGGTATGGGGGAAAGGCAGGGGAATGGGCACTAAGTCATGATCCTCGTTTGGAGAGCTGGTGCAGACACGATGGGCCAAATGGCCTCCTTCTGCACTGTAACTATTCTGTGATTCTGTATTGAGGTGTGGACAATGTTCGAATCCAAAGATTCTCGCAACCTTATTGGTGAGAAATTTCTCCTCATCCCTGTCCTAAATGATTGATTCTTATCCTGAGACTGCATGCCTGTGTTGAGATTCCCCAGTCAGGGTGTGGACCATTTCAGAATCTTGTATGTTTTAATGAGATTGCCTCATTCTTTCAAACTCCAGAGAGTACAGACCCAGTTTACTCAGCCTTTCATCATTGGACAATAAGTGACCTTTGCTGACTGTCTCCAAGGTAAGTATATTCTTCCTTAGATTCATGGTTAGATGATACAGTTATCACTCCTTCATGCATCATCTAAAGAACCATTAAATTAACCTGATATGAGACCAGATGAGAGGTGCTGTAGTTTGAGAGAAAAGTA
The DNA here is from genome assembly GCF_964213995.1 of Mustelus asterias. NCBI lineage: Eukaryota > Metazoa > Chordata > Chondrichthyes > Carcharhiniformes > Triakidae > Mustelus > Mustelus asterias. The sequence goes on from NC_135807.1 coordinate 135,708,672, forward strand.
TATTTTTCTTCATAAATCCACAGTGTACCTTGACGGTTTATTGATAAGGATGGACAGTAGTTCTGTCAAAGAAAAAAAACTAAGATATGCATTTCTATAGCACCTTTCATGACCACGGGAAGACACAAAGCACTTTCTGCCCAATTATGTAATTTTGAAGAGCAGTCACTGTCACAGGGCAATACAGCAGCCAATCTGCACACAGCAAGTTCCCTCAGACAGCAATGAGTTAACAACCAGTTGGTCTGTTTTTGTTACATTGCTGAGAGATTTCTAGAATAGAGCAAATGGGGGCCACAAAAATAAAGCTTGGGAGGAGGCCATTTGGCCCATCATGTCCACGACTGCCAGCAAGTAGCCTTCCAGCCCAATCCCATCTCTGATCCAAAGGACAGCACCTCTGGCAGTGCAGCACTCCTTTCAACACTGGAACACCAGCCTGGATTATGTAGTCAAGTCTCTGGAGTGGGGACTTACAATCAAGATGGCAAATGGTGCCACCATTTTGAGTGTTGCTCTACAGACGTGAGCAGGTAATCAAGGGGGTGCTGCGCTGTTGGGGGTGCTGCATTTCAGACATGACATTAAACTGAGGCCCTGTCCACTGACAGGTGGATGTTTAAAGTTCTTTAAGAAGAGGAACAAGGGAGTTCTCATGGTGCCCTACATCTACAACAGTGACTACACTTCACACGTACTTCATTGGGGCGGCACGGTGGGACACTGGTTAGCACTGCTGCCTCAGCGCCAGGGACCTGGGTTTGATTCCTGGTTTGGGTCACTATCTGTGTGGAGTCTGCACTTTCTCCCCGTGTCTGCGTGGGTTTCCTCCGGGTGCTCCAGTTTCCTCCCACAGTCTGAAAGACGTGTTGGTTAGGGTGCATTGGCCATACTAAATTCTCCCTCAGTGTACCCGAACAGGCGCCTGACTGTGGCGACTAGGGGATTTCCACAGCAACTTCATTGCAGTGCTAATGTAAGCTTACTTGTGACACTAATAAATAAACTTAAAACTTACTGGATGTATGGCGCTTGGGGACGTCGTGAGGTTGCTATAAAATACAGGCTCTTTCCGAATCACAGGGAAGGTGTTGAATGGATTTCTATCTGAGGAAGGTGATTGTATTGGTCCGATCTGCTCTTGTGTGTCCCCTAGTGGTTGCTGTCAAAATTAATGGAAATTACCCAAGGACAAATTCCTTTGAGCAACTAATTTCAAAGTTAAGAGCTCAAAATGGAGAAGACCAACTTTTAATAAAGAATGTAACTATAAATTTATACAACAAGGTACACTATGTATTTGTCAGATGAACAGTTGAAATGAAGCCACTCCTTATTCTGAGGTTGAATGTGTGGCTTATATTTTGTGAAGAGTCACATTTTAGCTGCTTCATCACAATCGTGTAACAAATGCAATAAATGTTCTGGAACATTCTGTACAGCAATAATGGGACTGATCTTCAGTTGCCTCCTATCATAACTTAAAACACATTCACAAATTATTCTAACCACAGCAGAGGGCAGGAGAAGAGGGTGAGAAACCTTAATCACTTAGAGGTTCCTAATTGCTGCCTATAACTGCTGGCTTGTTGGGTTTAGTTTATTCTGTAGTCGTTATTTAAGTGCCATGCTGAGTGGTGTAGGTCAGCCATCTTCTGAACCTTCTGATCGTAGCAACAGTGGAAGCCCTGGTTGTTGGAGTTCTAGAACATTTCTGAAGAACTCCAGTTGTCTTCTGATATTATTTAAGGGTTCTCTTGTTCCTCCAGCCTCCGTCATTAAGCTCTTTTCTCCACCCAGCTCATCCTTAGGCCCCTTCCACGCCCCACATTTCAAAGCTGTTGATTTACTTTTCTTCCCCCTTTCCCAATGCTCCAGGCTTCACATCCAGAATTCATTACTGAGCAGGCAATATTTTAGTTTAACCTGGACAAAATAGGTCCCACCATTTTCATTTTGGATCCTTGTTTTTTGCCACTCCAATCGGTAGGGATGTGAAATACTTTGAGCCAACTTTAGCTGCTCTCTGCCACACAAGATATTGTCCGGTGTGTTGGCAAGATGTTGTCCACTGAGTATAAAGAGTTGAACACTGGGAGAAAGAGAATCGAACAAACACAGAGAGAGAAACGTGGATACACTGAGTTAAAAATCTTCAATGTAGAGATAAAGAACAAAGAACAAAGAACAATACAGCACAGGAACAGGCCCTTCGGCCCTCCAAGCCCGCGCCGCTCCCCGGTCCAGGATTGAATCCTGAATCCAGGATCCCCGCCCAATTTTCCAGCCTATCTACATACCAATATCCTATCCACCGAGCTGTCCCTCACAGCTACGATGCTTTGTTCATTACAACCTATTAACTCACCCCCACCCCCCCATTCCAGACCATGTGATCTCCAGGGAGAGGCGAAAACCCAGAGTGAAAAACCCCAGGGCCAATATGGGGAAAAAAAATCTGGGAAATTCCTCTCCGACCCCCTGAGGCGATCGAAACGAGTCCAGGAGATCACAATGGCCCTGATCAGGAAATGCTTCCCAACCCTAGTCATTTCCACTTCCACGAACACCATATGAATTCCCTGCCCCCGAGACAGGTTCCCAACTATCCGCAGTCTCGCTCTGTACTGGCACCAGCAAGATGATCATAGAATCTAGATCATAGATCAAGATAATTGCAGATGCAAAAGTAGACAGGACAGCTGATGTACTGGGAATCACAAACTGAAGCAGAAATCGTAGGCAGAGACAAGGATCGAAAGAGAAAGAATCGCGGCTATCAACAGGGCCAGAGAATAGAAATAGTAAATCACAGACATGGACAGATCAAGAAAATAATGGAGAGAAAAAAAAATCGCAATACTCAAATGAAGCGTGAAGGATAAAGAGAAAGACCAAACTTTAATTTATTTCACCGCGAAACACTATACAGACAATTAAATACTTTTGAAATGTGGCCACTGTTGTAATGTAGGAAACACAGTACAACATGCAATGTGATGCTGACTAGATAGTTTGTATTGGTGATAAATATTGACCAGGACAATGGGGCTAATTCCCTTGGTTTTCGCCATGTAATGCTGTGGCATCTTGAACCTCCACCTGGGTGAATAGACAGGATTTAATGTTTCATTTCCCCTGACAGTGCAGTGCTCCCGGGAATATGTGCTCACGTCCCTAGATGGGGCTTGAACTTTTGACTTTCTGGCAGAGCCAAGAGTGTTGCCACTAAGCCAAGATTGGCATTCCGGGGTCAATTTCCACCTCTACCACTCCCCGGGAGCAGAGTTTCACAAGCAGGAATACACTGGGAAATTGACTGCCCAAAGCCATGCATCACCAGCATTGAAAATAAACAAATTCAATGGTATTACCATCACTGAATCCTCCACTATCAACATCCTGGGGGGTTACCATTGACCAGAAACTGAATTGGACCTAGCCGTATAAATACTGTGGCTGCCAGAGCGGGTAAAAGGCTAGGAATCCAGTGATGAGTAACTCACCTCCTGATTCCCCAAAGCCTGTTCACCATCTATTAGGCACAAGTCAGGAGTGTGATGGAATACTCTTCACTTTCCTGGATGAGTGCAGCTCGAACAACACTCAAGAAGCTTGACACCATCCAGGACAGAGCAGACCCGCTTGATTGCTAACCCTTCCACAAACATTCAATCCCTCCACCACTGACCCACAGTGGCAGCCATGTGTATCATCTACAAGATGCACTGCAGCAACTCGCCAAGATTCCTTAGGCAGCACCTTCCAAACCCATGACCACTACCATCTAGAAGGACAAAAGCAGCAGACACCATGACACCACCATCTGGAGGTTCCCCTCCAAGTCGCGCCACCCTGACTTGCAAATATATCGCCGTTCCTTCACTGTCACGGGGCCAAAATCCTGGAATTCCCTCCCGAACAGCACTGTGGGTGTATCTAGGGACTGCAGAGGTTCAAGAAGGCAGCTCACCACCACCTTCTGAAGAGCAACGAAAGATGGGAAATAAATGCTGGTCTAGCCAGCAACGCCCACATGCCATAAATGAAAGAAAGATGATCTCTTGGAGAATCTCTTTAGAGAATCCAAAGAGCTTCTACAAATACATAAAGGGCAAAAGAGTAACAAGGGAGAGAGTAGGGCCTCTTAAGGATCAACAAGGTCATCTATGTGCAGATCCACAAGAGATGGGTGAGATCCTAAATGAATATTTCTCATCAGTATTTACTGTTGAGAAAAGCATGGATGTTAGGGAACTTGGAGAAACAAATAGTGATGTCTTGAGGAGTGTGCATATTACAGAGAAAGAGGTGCTGGAAGTCTTAAAGCGCATCAAGGTAGATAAATCCCCGGGTCCTGATGAAGTGTATCCCAGGACACTGTGGGAGGCTAGGGAGGAAATTGCGGGTCCCCTAGCTGAGATATTTGAATCATCGATAGTCATGGGTGAGGTGCCTGAAGATTGGAGAGTGGCAAATGTTGTGCCTTTGTTTAAAGAGGGCTGCAGTGAAAAGCCTGGGAACTACAGGCCAGTGAGCCTCACATCTGTGGTGGGTAAGTTGTTGGAAGGTATTTTGAGAGACAGGGTCTACAGGCATTTAGAGACGCAAGGACTGATTAGGGACAATCAGCATAGCTTTGTGAGTGGAAAATCATATCTCACAAATTTGATTGAGTTTTTTGAAGGGGTAACCAAGAAGGTAGATGAGGGCAGTGCAGTTGATGTTGTCTACATGGGCTTTAGCAAGGCCTTTGACAAGGTACCGCATGGTAGGTTGTTGCATAAGGTTAAATTTCAAGGGATCCAGGGTGAGGTAGCTAAATGGATACAAAATTGGCTTCTTGACAGAAGCCAGAGTGTGGTTGTAGAGGTTGTTTTTCAAACTGGAGGCCTGTGACCAGCGGTGTGCCTCAGGGATTGGTGCTGGGTCCACTGTTATTTGCCATTTATATTAATGATTTGGATGAGAATATAGGGGACATGGTTAGTAAGTTTGCAGATGACACTATGATTGGTGGCGTAGTGGACAGTGAAGAAAGTTATCTCCAATTGCAACGGGATCTTGATCAATTGGGCCAGTGGGCTGACGAATGGCAGATGGAGTTTAATTTAAACAAATGCGAGGTGATGCATTTTGGTAGATTGAACCAGGGCAGGACTTACTCAGTTAATGGTAAGGCATTGGGGAGAGTTACAGAACAAAGAGATCTCGGGTTACATGTTCATAGCTCCTTGAAAGTGGAGTCAGAGGTGGACAGGGTGGTGAAGAAGGCATTCGGCATGCTTGGTTTCATCGGTCAGAACATTGAATACAGGAGTTGGGACGTCTTGTTGAAGTTGTACAAGACATTGGTAAGGCCACACTTGGAATACTGTGTGCAATTCTGGTCACCCTATTATAGAAAGGATATTATTAAACTAGAAAGGGTGCAGAAAAGATTTACTAGGATGCTATCAGGACTTGATGGTTTGAGTTATAAGGAGAGGCTGAATAGACAGGGACTTTTTTCTCTGGAGCGTAGAAGGCTGAGGGGTGACCTTATAGAGGTCTATAAAATAATGAGGAGCACAGATCAGCTAGATAGTCAATATCTTTTCCTAAAGGTAGGGGGGTCTAAAACTAGAGGGCATAGGTTTAAGGTGAGAGGGGAGAGATACAGAAGTGTCCAAAGGGGAAATTTTTTCACACTGAGGGTGGTGAGTGTCTGGAACAAGCTGCCAGAGGTAGTAGTAGAGGCGGGTAAAATTTAGTCTTTGAAAAAGCATTTAGACAGTTACATGTGTAAGATGGGTATAGAGGGATATGGGCCAAATGCGGGCAATTGGGATTAGCTTAGGCATTTAAAAAGGGCAGCATGGACAAGTTGGGCCGAACCTCTATGACTCTATCTTCAGAGATACAGAGAGAACGATGAAACCGAAAGCACACAGGGACAAAGAGAAGGAGTCACAGGGATGAGAGCCTGTTTTACTCTCTGATTAAATTTGGATATGCCACAATGAAGTCATGCATGATTTGTGACCTTAAAAATAATGTTAGTCCAGAGCTTCAGGATTCAACAAAATGATTGTCGGCCTCTTGTGAATATTTTCCAATTACTGAAAAGAAAGACGTGTTACTGAAGTTTTACGTCTTGCAAACGCAAGAATGGCAAATTTCAATCAACCTCATTATTGTCCTTGTGTTACATCCAAACCCAAATTTCTTCAATTGCATCCAAATGATCATTTTCAGTGCTTCAGACACCTTTGATATCTATTATTGAAGAGCTTGGAGTTGGTCAGATTGTTCATTCTGTATGGGGATTCCAGTGAATATTTTCCGATGTGGGTTTGATCTGGGTTGGCTGAGTGTTTTGTGTCTGGTAGCAAATAATGTTGCCTGAATGGTAACGGTCGCGACGTGTTCGGTGAAGCTTCCCTCTGGGCTCTGAGAAGGCTGATGTCTTTGGAATTCACAGCTGGTTTCAGTATCTCATTGGGGTGGCGGTCGACCGGACTGGGGCATAACCTCCCAATGCCAGTACGTAGGGAGGGGTAGTTCCTCTGCTGGAGGAGTGGGGTGTACAACAGCCTCTGCTGAGGCACCGCCCAGTTGTTGTGCCTCTCCTTGCGAAGGTCCTCGCCTTGGACGACGTGAAGAGGGCTGAGTGTGGGCCCGCTGGAACTGGACAGGCTGCTGAAGGTTTCCGAGTGGGTGTTGCGACTTTCTGGCCACCTGATTGCTGGCTCACGGCTGCTTTTCGACAGGATTCTCGGGATGGAGCGAGACGTCGCTTGCGCTGAGCTGAATTTGCTGACTGGCTTTGACTGAGAAAAGAGTCGACGGAACTCCTCATCAAAACTTTCCACAATGTGTCCGGAAAAGAGAGTGATGAAATTCCTGTGCACCTGCCCCGATAACCAAGTAAAACTGGAAAAACAGAAGGGAAAAACGAGATCAAATCTTGACTCAAATTGAAATTAAAATGCTGCTATTTCTTGCCACAAAAATATCAAATGTTTCTTTAAATAAAAACAGAACGTGCCAGAAAAAACATCTGTGGAGAGAGAGAGTTAACGTTTCGAGTCCGATATGACTTCTTCAGAACTCGAAAGTAATTTTTGCAGCATCAGGTGTCAGCTGTGACTCTGTCAGTCACTCTGTCAGCAGAAGGTTGAGGGTTCAAGTCCCACTCCAGGAGCTGAGGGCAACATCTATGCTGAAATATCCAGTGCTGGGCTGAGGGATTACTTCAGTTTTGGAGGTGCCACTTTGAACGTTAACCCGAGTCAGGGAGACAATTTTGAAGGACAACGTGAGAATTCTTCCCAGAGTCCTGACCAACTATCACCAAAGGAGAAACACACAAAACCCTTCAGGACCTCTGCGTTCATCCAATTCGAGCCTCTTGGGCAAACCCAGCTCATCACTCTACCATCAGCTCCAGAGGACTCTCTCCTCGCCTTTCCATCTCTCCACATCTCCATCTCTCTACTTCTCCATCCCTCTATCTCTCCACCTCTCCATCTCTCTACCTCTCCATCCCTCTATCTCTCCACCTCTCCATCTCTCTACCTCTCCAACTCTCCATCTCTCCACTTCTCCACCTTCCCATCTCTCCAACTCTCCGCCTCTCCACCTCTCCACCTCCCCATCTCTCTACCTCTCCATCTCTCTACCTCGCCAACTCTCCACCTCTCCACCCCTCCACCTCGCCAACTCTCCACCTCTCCACCTCTCCATCTCTCCATCTCTCCAACTCTCTACCTCGCCAACTCTCCACCTCTCCACCTCTCCAACTCTCCACCTCTCCAACTCTCCACCTCTCCACCTCTCCACCTCTCCACCTCTCCAACTCTCCAACTCTCCAACTCTCTACCTCTCCAACTCTCTACCTCTCCAACTCTCTACCTCTCCAACTCTCTACCTCTCCAACTCTCCAACTCTCTACCTCTCCATCTCTCTACCTCTCCATCTCTCTACCTCTCCAACTCTCTACCTCTCCAACTCTCTACCACTCCATCTCTCCAACTCTCTACCTCTCCATCTCTCCATCTCTCCAACTCTCTACCTCTCCAACTCTCTACCTCTCCAACTCTCTATCTCTCCAACTCTCTATCTCTCCAACTCTCTACCTCTCCAACTCTCTACCTCTCCGCCTTTCCAGCTCTCCACCTCTCCATCTCTCTACCTCTCCAACTCTCTACCTCTCCACCTCTCCATCCCTCTATCTCTCCGCTTCTCCATCCCTCTACCACTCCACAACTCCATCTCTCCACCTCTCCATCTCTCTACCTCTCCATCCCTTTATCTTTCCGTTTCTCCATCTCTCTCCCTCTCCACCTCTCTATCACTCCGCCTCGCTCCTCCTTTAGGGGGAGTAAACCTGCCTCTTTGACAAAACGTTTGGTCACCGTTCCTAATATTTCTTTATGGGTTTTGATATTGTATTGGACACGTTATATAAATATTGTAGAGACAATGAGGTGCGATAGTATATTTATATCCTGACTATACTGAGCAAAATATTTGAATTCCAGCAGGGTGGGTTTGCAATGGATTTGGGTTCATTCCTGGGCATCCCTGGGGAGGTTGGCATCACTAGCCCCAAGCACCTTTTGCTAATTGTACTGTACAGAAACACGATGATGTGCTTTGGCCGAATTACTTTGCACTCACCTGTAAGATCCCGCTAACACATACAGGCAGTCGATGATGATAAACTTCTCATGAACCTGGCCCACAAATTTCTTTCCTGACTTTGAACAGTAGAGGTCACCAGACACGTGGCGGATTTCTATGTTCTGCAGAGGTATAAGTGAGGAGGGAGGAAATTATTGAGGGAACGCAATATCAAAGTTTATATTCGAATGACACAAGAAGTGGCACAATGTCTGCTCTGTACTGAGACAGTGTGTGAATGTGGCAATTGTGGTTACCTCATGACACCCATCCATTACTTGTCGGTTTTTAATATAAGCAGCCTATACCTCCTCCGATCCCACAACCCTCCGAGACATCATAGAATCTCTACAGCGCAGAAGGAGGCTATTTGGCCCATCGCGCCCAGGTCCTACCCCTGTAACCCTGTGCATTTACCCTGCCAATCCCCCAACACTAAGGAGCAATTTTTACCATGGCCAATCCACCTAACCTGCACAAATTTGGAGTGTGTGAGGAAACCGGAGCACCCGGAGGAAACCCACGCAGACACGGGGAGAACGTGCAGACTCCATACAGACAGTGATCCAAGCCGGGAATCGAACCTGGGTTCCTGGCGCTGTGAATTTGGCACTGTGCCGCCAAATTCTGCACTCCTCTAGTTCTGCCCCATTGAGCATCCTTCACTGTCACTGGGTCAAAATCGTGGAACTCCCTCCCTAACTGCACTGTGGATGTACCTACACTGGCTCACCACCACCGTCTCGGGGGCAAATCGAGATGGGTAATTAATGCAGGCTTAGCCCAGAATGCTGCCAGCCTATGACCGAATTAAAAAATATCCCCCAACTGTAATCACTGCACCAACAGTTCCTTCAGCTTTCTGAGGCCTTAATTCTGGAAATCCGTCTGTGTCACTCCTTCTTTCTTCCTTAAAACCTATCCCTTTGAGCGTGCTTTCGCTCACCTGTTCTGATCTCTCCTTATGCGGCTCTACTTCAGATATTGTCTGATATTTCTCCTGGGTGAAGCACCTTGGGATGGTTTATCATGTTAAAGCTGCTATATAAATGCAAATTTTTGTAATTAGTCTGCATTCCCACAACGGGGAAGATTATTTATTACTGCCAGTGCAAAGTATTGAGGTTACTGACCCGCCAATCAATGGGAATAATTTACATAGAAACTAGAAGCGGGAGGAGGCCATTCGACCCTTCAAGCCTGTTCCACCATTCATATTGATCATGGTTGATCATCAAATTCAATATCCTGATCCCCCCCCTTTCCCCCATATCCCTTGATCCCTTTAGCCCCAAGAGCTATATCTAATTTCTTCTTGAAATCACACAACATTTTGGCCTCAACTACTTTCTGTGGGAGTGAATTCCACAGATTCACCACCCTCTGGGTGAAGAAATTTCTCCTCACCTCAGTTCTAAAAGGTTTACCCCTTATCCTCAAACTATGATCCCGAGTTCTCGACTCCCCCACCATCAGGAACATTCTTTCTGAATCTACCCTGTCTAACCCTGTTGGAATTTTATGAGTTTCTATGAGATCCCCTCTCACTCTTCTAAACTCCAGTGAATATAATCCTAACCGACTTTGTCTCTCCTCATGTGCGGACCTGCCATCCGAGGAATCAGCCTGGTAAACCTTCGCTACACTCCATCTATAGCAAGGACATCCTTCCTCAGATAAGGAGACCGTCACGCTACTGTGCCTTTACCAAAGGTATTTTAATCATATTTCTCAGCACTGCTGCCTCACAGCACAGGAACCTGGGTTCGATTCGCGGCTTGGGTCACTGTCTGTGTGGAGTTTGCACGTTCTCCCCGTGTCAGCGTGGGTTTCCTCCCACACCCCAAAGATGTGCAGCTTCGGTGGATTGGCCATGCTAAACTGCCTTCTAGTGTCGGGAGGGGAGACTGGTAGGGTAAATGTGTGGGGTTATGGAAATAGGGCTTGGGTGGGATTGTTGTCGGGCTGAATGGCCTCTTTCTGCACTGTCAGATTCTGTGATCTCTTCTTCTGATCTCTTCTCTGCAGGGTTTTTTCAAGCGGGTCTGTCATTTTTGTTTTGCTGCCGTGCTGTCTGTAACCAGTATCTTTTATTGTTACTGAAGCAGGATAATTGAAGCATTGTTTATTTTTAATTTAGACTAATGCAGTGTCCTGGAATCTTATGGTCTTTTGGGATTGCAGCCTGCGGTTTGATGTGTGAATGATTGGCAATTCAGTGATACCTGCATGGACAATTCCTTTCACAGTAAATTTCAGGTTTAAGCTTCATTTTAGTTAGAAGCTGTTTGGACTGCAGCCTGAAAGCAGTGTTCTCTGTCTCTCTCTGGAGTGAAAATTCTGCTGTCTGTGAGGTGCAGCTAGAAGCTAGGGACAAGCAGTGTCTCCGTGTCTCAGTTGTAATCCAAAGGACCAATTCAGGTGTTGCAAAGCTACAAAATCCAGCATCACATCAGCGCACTTGCTTTCTGTGCTACGCCGAGACCAGGGTGTATGTCTGTGGGGTTGTTTGATTTGGAACAGTATCATTAAGCTGTTAAGGTTTATACAATATTATGATTGTTCTCTTGTAATTGGTAGAAGTTACGCTAATTTTCTTATTATAGTTTAACTGTGTACTTAAATTAACTTTGTTTGATAAAAGTTTTCTAGTGGGACACTTGAATCATACCTGGAGTGAAACACCTTGTGCCAAAATCAAAGTGCAAAACTTATAGTTCAGACTGACTTCATAAAACACCTTGGAGTTTCTGGCTTGGGTCACACCAACACCAATCCCCCAGGTGTGGCCTCACCAACACCTTATACAATTGCAGAAAAACACCCCTATCCCTGTACTCAAATCCTCTCACTATGAAGACCAACATACCATTTGCCTTCTTTACTGCCTGTTGTACCTGCGCGCTTACTTTCAGCGACTGATGCACGAGGACACCAAGGTCTCGCTGAGTATCCCCCTCGCTCAATTTACACCCATTCAAATAATAACCTGCCTTCCTATTATTGCGACTGAATCTGAAACCTTCCCCCCTCACACCATCTTTTCAGCCATGTATTCATCCTATGTATCCTGCTTAAACAAAGGAGACTACAAAGGGATGAGGGAGGAGTTGGCTAAGGTAGACTGGGAGCAAAAAACTTTATGGTGGGACAATTGAGGAACAGTGGAGGACTTTCAAAGCGATCTTTCACAGTGTTCAGCAAAAGTATATACCAGTGATAAGGAAGGACTGTAGAAAAAGAGATAATCAGCCATGGATACCTGAGGAAATAAAGGAGGGTATCAAATTGAAAGAAAATGCAAACAAAGTGGCAAAGATTAATGGGAAACTAGAGGATTGGGAAATCTTTCAAGGTCAGCAGAAAGCCATGAAAAAAGTTATAAAGAAAAGTAAGATGGATTACGAGAGTAAGCTAGCTCAGAATATAAAAACAGATAGCAAACGTTTCTACAAATATATAAAACGAAAAAGAGTGGCGAAAGTAAACATTGGTCCTTTAGAGGATGAGAAGGGAGATGTAATAACTGGAAATGAGAAAATGACTGAGACGTTGAACAGGTATTTTGTGTCGGTCTTCACAGTGGAAGACACAAATAACATCCCAAAAATTGATGACAGGAAGGCTACGGCAGGTGAGGACCTAGAAACTATCATTATCACGGAAAAGGTAGTGATGGGTAAGCTAATGGGGCTAAAGGTAGACAAGTCTCCTGGCCCTGGTGGAATGCATCCCAGGGTACTAAAAGAGATGGCGGGGAAATAGCAAATGCACTTGGGGTAATTTACCAAAATTCGCTGGACTCTGGGGTGGTTCCTGCAGATTGGAAAACAGCAAATGTGACGCCACTGTTTAAAAAAGGAGGTAGACAAAAGGTGGGTAACTATAGGCCGGTTAGCTTCACTTCTGTAGCAGGGAAAATGCTTGAATCTATCATCAAGGAAGAAATAGCGAGACATCTGGATATAAACTGTCCCATTGGTAAGACGCAACATGGGTTCATGAAGGGCAGGTCATATTTGACTAATTTGGTGGAATTCTTTGAAAACATTACATGCGAGTGGACAATGGGGAACCTGTGGATGTGGTGTATCTGGATTTCCAGAAGGCATTTGACAAGGTGCCGCACCAAAAACTGCTACATAAGATAAAGGTGCACAGTGTTACGGGTAATGTATTAGCATGGATAGAGGATTGGTTAACTACCAGAAAGCAAAGAGTGGGGTAAATGGGTGTTTTTCTGGTTGGCGATCAGTGACTAGTGGTGTGCCTCAGGGATCAGTGTTGGGACCGCAATTGTTTACGATTTACATAGATGATTTGGAGTTGGAGACCAAGTGTAGTGTGTCAAAATTTGCAGATGACACTAAGATGAGTGGCAGAGCAAAGTGTGCAGAGGACGCTGAAAGTCTGCAAAGTGATATAGATAGTCTAAGTGAGTGGGCGAGGGTCTGGCAGATGGAGTACAATGTTGGTAAATGTGAGGTCATCCATTTTTGTAGGAATAACAGCAAAATGGACTATTATTTAAATGGTGAAAAATTGCAGCATGCTGCTGTGCAGAGGGACCTGGGTGTCCTTGTGCAGGAATCTCAAGAAGTTGGTTTGCAGGTGCAGCAGGTAATTAAGAAGGCAAATGGAATTTTGTCCTTCATTGCTAGAGGGATGGAGTTTAAAAACAGCGAGATTATGTTGCAGCTGTATAAGGTGCTGGTGAGGCCACACCTGGAGTAGTGTACAGTTTTGGTCTCCTTACTTGAGACAGTAAAGGAATTAAGGGTTATGGTGAGCGGGTGGGTAAGTGGAGCTGAGTCCACGAAAAAAATCAGCCATGATTTTATTGAATGGCAGAGCAGGCTCAAGGGGCCAGATGGCCGACTCCTGCTTCTTAGTTCTTATGTTCTTATGTTCTACTCTGACTAACACGAGGTGCTGGTAGTAATCCTGAGATGATTACTTTTGAGGTCCTACTTTTCAACTTGTTTTCTAGCTCCCTATATTCTGCTTTTAGGACCTCATCTCTTTTTTAATCTATGTTGTTTGTACCAATGGTACCACCACAACTGACTATTCACCCCCCCCCCCCCTCCACCCCCCCACTTCAGAATGTCCTGCAACCTCTCTGAGACAGTTTCTCACTATCTTTACCCTATCAAAAGCCTTAATAATGTTTAATATCTATATTAAATTTCCCCTGAATCTTTGCGACTCGCTATCAGCTGGGGGACAGAGAGAAGGTTAGAATCAAATTACACACTTATGTGGAGAGGCCAGAGAATCATACAATCCCTACTGTGCAGAAGGAGGCCATTCGGCCCATCGAGTCTGATACTTTCTTTAACCTTTTCTTAACCAGATCCAGCTTCATAAAACCTGGCCATTCTCCCATGCCTTGACCAGGTTGCGTCTCTCAAGGTGGGCTGGGAAGCCTCAGTTATATTCCAAAGGACCAATTCCCAGCAGGTGTTGCAAAGCTACAAAATCCAGCATCACATGAGCACACTTGCTTTCTGTGCTAGGCCTGGGGTTTGTGCGGTTGAGTGTAGACATCTGGACATGCATTGTGCCACATACAAACTGGATTGTTTTATTTTTGAATATAAAGCAGACCAAACACTTACTATCAAGTGGCTGCTCGTTATCTGGAGTTTCTCACACATTTCGATGAAGTATTGTGAAGATTGTTGATCCAGTAGCAGGTAGACTGGGACATTGCGTTTGCTGGCAGCATCAAGGACATCACAGAAGATGTCAATGTCAGTGAATATATCCATCACAATCGCTATCAGCTGGGGGAGAGAGAGAAGGTTAGAATCAAATTCAGAACTTCCACTTACACACTTATGTAGAGAGGCCAGAGAGTCATACAATCCCTACAGTGCAGAAGGAGGCCATTTGGCCCATCGAGTCTGCACTGACAACAATCCCACCCAGGCCCTATCCCTGTAACTCCATGTATTTACCCTACTAATCCCCTGACACTAAGGACATGGCCATTTTGCATGGCCAATTTAGCATGGCCAACCTAACTTGCACGTCTTTGGACACTAAGGGGCAATTTATCATGGCCAATCTAACCCGCACCATCTTTGGGCTGTGGGAGGAAACCGGAGCACCCAGAGGAAACCCACGCAGACATGGGGAGAACATGCAGACTCCACACAGATATTGACCCAAACCGGGAATTGAACCTAGGCCCCTGGTGCTGTGAGGCAACAGTACTAACCACTGTGCCACCGTGCTGCCCTGGGATTGTTCTCCTTAAAGCAAAGAAGGATTTGGGGAGATTTAATAGTGGCGTTCAGAACAATGACGGGTTTTGGTGGACTAGAGTGAGAGAGAACGTGTTCCTGGCGGCAGAAAGGTCAGTAACCTGTAGACACAGAGATAAAGTCACTGCAAAGGAACCAGAGAGAGAGATGAGGAAATCATGATAAGGACTGGACTGTCTGTTAACATTAACACTCATAACCTCTGTCTAACAATAACTTACTCCCAAACATCATTAGCTATAGTACGGTTGTAGGTTGTGCTAACTCTCGGTGTGTGAGTAACTGAGCCACTCATGCTCCCTGACCCTTCCCCGCAGTCCTACAAATATTTTGTCTTCAGGAGTGGTTCCAATTAATTTTGAAAGCCACAGTGGAATCTGCCTCCAACACGCTCTCTGGCCATGCATTCCACATCCAAACCACTTCACTGCAAAAACACTGCGATCCTCGTGTCATTGTTGCTTCTTTTGTCAATCACCGTAAATCAGCGTCCTCTGGTTCTCAATCCCTGTATCAGCGGAAAGTTCCTCCTGATCTACTCTGTCTTAGACCACTCCTGATTTTGAACCCCTCTAGCAAATCTTCAACTCACTTCAACTCAAATTCCACCTGGACAAATGAATGGGAATCATTGGACGCGAGTAACAAGGACCTGGTCTCAAACCCAACCCAACAGCTATCTGGTTTCAACTTTCCAAGGAAACAGTAGCCCATCCTCAACAGGTTCAGGAGTGGCCACAGCCAATGCTTGGCCAACATCCATAGATGGGGCATTAGTGCCAACCTGCTACGTGCCTGTGGGAGAGAACAAACTCTGTACCACATCATAGAAGAGTGTCCAATCCACAGACTCAGTGGAGGCCAATCCGCACTCAACACAGCAGAACCAGAAGAAACTGCTTGGCTTTGGGACATAGCATTTGCTAAATAAATACATATCAAATCTTAACACCTTCTCTTCTCTAAGCCCCAGCTTCGCTACACAAAGCTGGTGGGAGGGTGAGCTGTGAAGAGAATGCAGAGATGTTTCTGTGTGATTCGGACAAGTTGAGTGATTGGGCAAATGCATGGCAGATGCAGTTTAATTTGGATAAATGTGAGGTATCCACTTTGGTAGCAAAAACAGGAAGGCAGATTATTATCTGAATGGCTATAAATTGGGAGAAGGGAATGAGACCTGGGTGTCCTTGTACACCAGTGATTGAAGGTAAGCATGCAGGTACAGCGGTAAAGAAGGCAAATGGTATGTTGGCCTTCATAGCGGGAGGATTCGAGTACAGGAGCAGGGATGTCTTGCTGCAATTATACAGGGCCTTGGTGAGGCCACACCTGGAATATTGTGTGCAGTTTTGGTCTCCTTATCTGAGGAAAGATGTTCTTGCTATAGAGGGATTGCAGAGAAGGTTTACTAGACTGATTCCTGGGATAGCGAGACTGATGTATGAGAACGATTGAGTTGGTTAGGATTATATTCGCTGAAGTTCAGGAGAATGAGGGGGGGTAATCTCATAGAAAGCTATAAAATTCTAACAGGACTAGATGGAAGAGTCCAGAACCAGGCGTCACAGTCTAAGGATATGGGATAAACCATTTAGAACTGAGATGAAGAGAAATTTCTTCACCCAGAGAGCGGTGAGCCTGTGGAATTCGCTACCATAGAAAACAGTTGCATGTTTTCAAGGTGTTAGGTTTAGCTCTTGGGGCTAAAAGCACCAAAGGTTATGGAGGGAAAATTATTGAGTTGATGATCAGCCATGATCATAATGGACAGTGGAGCAGGCTCGAAGGGCCGAATGGCCTATTCCTATTCTCTATGTCCACATAACTAAGTAACACAACTAGATCAAGAGATAGATGTAAATATTCCATTTCAATTCTCCTCCCACATCTAGTGGTGCACTAAGGGAGACTTGCGTTTGTTTCCGTCGCTAGTAATTCCCGGAACAAGTTGTTAGTCTGTCGCCAGGAGCTTATAGCTTGAGAGGCACCACTCCACATCAAGCGTGGCTGACCAGGAGTCGCTCCCGCTCTTACCGCCAGCCATTGGTGTGTTTGGAAGGATTTTCAGATCAATACTCAACCTGTTTGGCCGCGTTATGAACCTTCCTTGGCCATCAAGTCCTGGGATGGGACTCGAACCTAGAGCTTCTGGCTCAGAGGCAGGGACACTAACCCTACTGACCCACAAGACCTCTTAGATGTAGACATACTGTGTACTTCAGAGGTACGATCTATTGGTCGTGAACGAAGCCCAGTCCATCACTCAAACCAGCCTCCCATCCCTTGACTCTGTTTACACTTGCCGCTGCCTCGGAAAAGCAGCCAGCATAATTAAGGACCCCACGCACCCGGGACATTCTCTCTTCCACCTTCTTCCGTCAGGAAAAAGATACAAAAGTCTGAGGTCACGTACCAACCGACTCAAGAACAGCTTCTTCCCTGCTGCTGCCAGACCTTTGAATGGACTTATCTTGCATTAAGTTGATCTTTCTCTGCCCCCTAGCTATGACTGTAACACTACATTCTGCACTCTCTCGTTTCCTTCTTTATGAACAGTATGCTTTGTTTGTATAGCGCACAAGAAACAATACTTTTCACTGTATCCCAATACATGTGACAATAATAAATCAAATCAAAATATTCAGAGTGAAATTCTAATTTACGAGTTTAATTGCTGTAAATCATGGAATAACCTGAACCTTCTGGTAGGTGACAGGTTTGTATTAATCTCCATTTAACACTTCAGTTAGAGAACAGTTTCTGGTGGAGGGGCATGGAGTGACCAGATTTTGGAATACATCGATTTGAATTTGACCATTCTGGGTTAACACTATTTTGGTAACTTTGAATGTGAGTAAATCACACTGAGTATCCTCACTTGACAATTGTGCTGGTGTTGGGCATCTGGGTCAACGGTTCCTGCTCCCTTTAGCTCTAAAATTTATATCTTGTAATGTGCTGGGTGTGTGAGCTGGTAGCAGTACAGTGAGGGGCAACTGGGCACCCAGAGCCCCAGTGAGCGAGAGAACCAACAGTCTCCTTACACAATGAGATTGAGAAAGAAGCAGAGAGAGAATGGAGAAGGAAATTAGGTGAGTTTGAGTCAAATCAGAAAGAGAAATTAACCACAGGAAAGAGAGATTGGATTGAGAGAGAGAGAGAGAAAGAAAGAGAGTGAGAGTGAGAGTGAGAGAGAGAACAAGAGAGGGAGAGAAAGAGAGAGAGCGAGAGAGCAGAAAGACAAAAAGAATCATAGAATCCCTATAGTGCAGAAGGAGGCCATTCAGCCCACCAAGTCTGCACCGATCACAATCCCACCCAGGCCCTATCCCCATAATGTCATGCATTTACCCTAGCTAGTCCCCCTGACACTAATGGTCAATTTAGTATGGCCAATCCACCTAACCAGCACATCTTTGGACTGTGGGAGGAAACCGGAGCACCCAAAGGAAACCCACGCAGACACGGGGAGAATGTGCAAACTGCACACAGACAGTGACCCAAGCCGGGAATCGAACCCATGTCCCTGACGCTGTGAGGCAGCAGTGCTAACCACTGTGCCACCATGCCACCCACAGAAGTAAGATTATTTTTAAAAACTTCTTGGAACAATTTACTGGCTTTAGGAATGAGATTCCAGAATTTTAACTCTTCCCTTTCTGTGCCAGAGAGGTTGAGTGGCATTGCAGGAATATAAATCTTCACATTGAGATGGCCCTTGTGCTGTTAAGTGTCAGCCTTAACTTTCTGTGGTGGGTTTAGCGAGGAATTAATGCACAAATGTCCCAACTCCATGACAATCACGAGAAAGTTGCAGTGATGACCTCCTATAGACCAGAGTAAATGTGAAGCAAATGCAAATCACCAACCATTTGTAACTATTCGCAACTCACAGAATAACTCTTCCTCATCACAAGTTGCTGGATTTTTTTTTTACACAACAGCAGCGGCGCGACAGTTTCATTCACTTTTAACATCACTGACAAATTCTGGGCCATTACACAAACAAAACAAACATTGCTGAACTGCGCCGGTAGCAAAGGAATTACCTCGATAGCTTTACTGATGTAAAAACGTAAAATGCTTTTGATGCTTTGTGACCTTTCAGTCTGAAAGTAAACTTTGATGGTCGAAGGGCCATTCAGGTAATATTTTTTGTCCGCCATTGGCCACCCTTGATCCAACATTGGCCCGTTGCTGTCTGAAATCAGTGGCAGGTAAGTGCCAGTCAGGTCTGAAGAGTCGTCCGACGCCCCAGCTTTGCTTTGTGCTCCTGCTAAAGCTGGTTCCTCAAGTTGGAGGGGTTCCTTGGGGTTACTGACAATGTATTGTATTTCGGAAGGGGACAAGAAGCCCACCTCCCCCTCCTGGGTCAACATTTTGTCATAAGCATCCGTGCCCATATCCAACAGAGCATCCGTAGCCAGCCTCGCGCTCTCATTGTGGCTCAGGTTGAACTCAGGTGTTGCGATCCAGGGGTTTTTAATCGCTTCCAGCCGCCTCTTGATCTTGCCAACCTTTTTGGGCTGATACCAGCCAATTTTCCGGTAACTTTGAGCATTCATCACTAATGCTTGCGACCGGCTCCACGGCAACAGGACAGCTCACTGACAGCTGCAGCCACAGCTGCATTAATAGAGCAGGGCTGTCACTGAGGATAAGACATGCAATTACGTGTAAACAAGAGAACTACACTGCCCAACCTTTAGGCAATGATGAATCCGGATTATCACAAGCTCAAGATACCATTGGGTATCTGTCACATTAGATAAATTCATGAGATTGGAAAGCTTCGAGTACTTTCCTCTGGTGTATTTTCAACACTCGTGAATCATTTCAAATGTTGGTGTTTTTCTTTGGGGAAATCTAGACACACTCGTGCACTCAGAACTCACAGGTACTCCCTATGTAGTACAGACGGAGGGCTGTACTGTCAGGGGGTCAGTACTGAGGGAGTGCCGCACTGTCAGAGGGTCAGTTCTGAGGGAGTGCCGCACTGTCAGAGGGTCAGTACTGAGGGAGTGCTGCACTGTCAGAGGGTCAGTACTGAGGGAGTGCCGCACTGTCAGAGGGTCAGTACTGAGGGAGTGCCGCAGTGTCAAAGAGCCAGTTCTGAGGGAGTGCTGCACTGTCAGAGGGTCAGTACTGAGGGAGTGCTGCACTGTCAGAGGGTCAGTACTGAGGGAGTGCTGCACTGTCAGAGGGTCAGTACTGAGGGAGTGCTGCACTGTCAGAGGGTCAGTGCTGAGGGAGTGCTGCACTGTCAAAGAGCCAGTTCTGAGGGAGTGCCACACTGTCAGAGGGTCAGTACTGTGGGAGTGTTGCACTGTCAGAGGGTCAGTGCTGAGGGAGTGCCGCACTGCCAGAAGGTCAATACTGAGGGAGTGCTGCACTGTCAGAGGGTCAGTACTGAGGGAGTGCCGCACTGCCAGAGGGTCAGTGCTGAGGGAGTGCCGCACTATCAGAGGGTCAGTGCTGAGGGAATGCTGCACTGTCAGAGGGTCAGTACTGAGGAAGTGACGCACTGTCAAAAAGTCAATACTGAGGGAGTGCCGCACTGTCAGAGGGTCAGTACTGAGGGAGTGCTGCGCTGTCAGAGGGTCAGTTCTGAGTGAGTGTAGCAATGTCAGAGGCTCAGTATTGAGAGAGTGCCGCACCGTCAGAGGGTCAGTATTGAGAGAGTGCCGCACTGTCAGAGGGTCAGTACTGAGGGAGTGCCACACTGTCAGAGGGTCAGTACTGAGGGAGTGCTGCACTGTCAGAGGGTCAGTGCTAAGGGAGTGCTGCACTGTCAGAGGGGCAGTACTGAGGGAGTGCTGCACTGTCAGAGGGTCAGTGCTAAGGGAGTGCTGCACTGTCAGAGGGGCAGTACTGAGGGAGTGCCACACTGTCAGAGGGTCAGCACTGAGGGAGTGCCGCACTGTCAGAGGGTCAATACTGAGGGAGTGCCGCACTGTCAGAGGGTCAGTACTGAGGGAGTGCTGCACTGTCAGAGGGTCAGTACTGAGGGAGTGCTGCACTGTCAGAGGGTCAGTACTGAGGGAGTGCTGCACTGTCAGAGGGTCAGTGCTGAGGGAGTGCTGCACTGTCAAAGAGCCAGTTCTGAGGGAGTGCCACACTGTCAGAGGGTCAGTACTGAGGGAGTGCTGCACTGTCAGAGGGTCAGTGCTAAGGGAGTGCTGCACTGTCAGAGGGGCAGTACTGAGGGAGTGCTGCACTGTCAGAGGGTCAGTGCTAAGGGAGTGCTGCACTGTCAGAGGGGCAGTACTGAGGGAGTGCCACACTGTCAGAGGGTCAGCACTGAGGGAGTGCCGCACTGTCAGAGGGTCAATACTGAGGGAGTGCCGCACTGTCAGAGGGTCAGTACTGAGGGAGTGCTGCACTGTCAGAGGGTCAGTACTGAGGGAGTGCTGCACTGTCAGAGGGTCAGTACTGAGGGAGTGCTGCACTGTCAGAGGGTCAGTGCTGAGGGAGTGCTGCACTGTCAAAGAGCCAGTTCTGAGGGAGTGCCACACTGTCAGAGGGTCAGTACTGTGGGAGTGTTGCACTGTCAGAGGGTCAGTGCTGAGGGAGTGCCGCACTGCCAGAAGGTCAATACTGAGGGAGTGCTGCACTGTCAGAGGGTCAGTACTGAGGGAGTGCCGCACTGCCAGAGGGTCAGTGCTGAGGGAGTGCCGCACTATCAGAGGGTCAGTGCTGAGGGAATGCTGCACTGTCAGAGGGTCAGTACTGAGGAAGTGACGCACTGTCAAAAAGTCAATACTGAGGGAGTGCCGCACTGTCAGAGGGTCAGTACTGAGGGAGTGCTGCGCTGTCAGAGGGTCAGTTCTGAGTGAGTGTAGCAATGTCAGAGGCTCAGTATTGAGAGAGTGCCGCACCGTCAGAGGGTCAGTATTGAGAGAGTGCCGCACTGTCAGAGGGTCAGTACTGAGGGAGTGCCACACTGTCAGAGGGTCAGTACTGAGGGAGTGCTGCACTGTCAGAGGGTCAGTGCTAAGGGAGTGCTGCACTGTCAGAGGGGCAGTACTGAGGGAGTGCTGCACTGTCAGAGGGTCAGTGCTAAGGGAGTGCTGCACTGTCAGAGGGGCAGTACTGAGGGAGTGCCACACTGTCAGAGGGTCAGCACTGAGGGAGTGCCGCACTGTCAGAGGGTCAATACTGAGGGAGTGCCGCACTGTCAGAGGGTCAGTACTGAGGGAGTGCTGCACTGTCAGAGGGTCAGTACTGAGGGAGTGAGGCACTCACAGAGGGTCATTACTGAGGGAGTGCCGCACTGTCAGAGGGTCAGTACTGAGGGAGTGAGGCACTCACAGAGGGTCATTACTGAGGGAGTGCCGCACTGTCAGAGGGTCAGTACTGAGGGAGTGAGGCACTCACAGAGGGTCATTACTGAGGGAGTGCCGCACTGTCAGAGGGTCAGTACTGAGGGAGTGCTGCACTGTCAGAGGGTCAGTACTGAGGGAGTTAGAAAGAGAGAGAAGTTATATTACTATTTACAAGTTCTCTTCAGAGGAAATCGAGTTTCTGCACTCGTTTAAAAAACATTGTGTTATGGAAGTAAACCCCACCCAAACCTGCCAACACCTACCCCCCAGGATAAAGTAATGACCATGAACATGTCTATTAATTGCACTCATCACAAGATCTTTAAAAGTGCACTAACAGGCACATTTTTCAATGCTGTTGAGTAATTCAAAACTGATCTACTCACAGCTGATGGTCCTACTCACTCTGAATCATAGAATCCCCACAGTGCAGGAGGAGGCCATTCGGCCCATCGAGCCTGCACCGACCACAATCCCACCCAGGCCCCATCCCTATAACCCCAAGTATTTTACCCACTAATCCCCCTGACACTAAGGGGCAATTTAGCATGGCCAATCCACCTAACTTGCACATCTTTGGACTGTGGGAGGAAACCCGAGCACCTGGAGGAAACCCATGCAGACATGGGGAGAACGTGCAAACTCCACGCAGGCTGTCACCCGAGCCAGGAATTGAACACGGATCCTTGGCACTGTGAGGCTGCAGTGCTAACCACTGTGCCACCGTGTTATCCAGATTAAAATGATTGATTTTTCATCACTCCATTTAGACCAAATAAATTGAGCAATATTTCTTAAAATAAATTATTTTCCCAAATTGCTGTCTGAAGAAAGGAATGATGGCATTGGCCCATGGCGGGTTTTATATTCAGCGATATGCAACTGAGTTTGAGCAGAAACACGAGGGGAAAAAAATCATTTTTCAAAAACAGAATTTGAGGAAACTCTGGCTTATTAGCTGGTCATTACCATTCTGCTGTATGTGTGATTTTGCTGTGCTCAAATTCGCTGCCGAATTTCCTACTTTCCACCAGTGACTACACTTCAGAAAATGTTTCTTACTGACTGTCGAGTACTTTGCAACTTCCTGCAGTAACAAGAGGTGCTATATAAATGCAAGCATTTCTGGGGCGAGGAGCTAATGTTGAGTCAGTGAACCCAAGGGTGAATGGGACTTGAGGAAAGTTAGGATCTGGGCAGCAGTTTTGAGTGTATGGAGGGAAATCAGCGAGGGAGCATTGGAAAAGTTGAGAGTTTCATCAGGGGAACTGAGGCGGGGCTGGAGAGAGGGGATGTTATGGAGGCAGAAACAAGTGATCTTTTTGAAAGAGATGATACGAGGTTGGAAATTTAGTGCAGGGTCAAATGTTAGAGTCTAGGGGAGGGAGACGGAATTGGTAATGGGGGAATGGATTTTGTGAGCAGGTCTCAGAGAATGGGTGGGATTTTCCTGCTGGTGGAATCTTCCTGTCACATCGATGACACTCCCTCCCCCGACCCCACGTGGTTTGCCTGGCAGTGGAAGGGCGAACAACGGAAAAGACATTGACGGCGGAAGGACTGGAAGATCCCACCACTGGCCAATGACGCTCCACCTCCACAAAACATGTCACGGCGGGAGTAGAAAATTTGCCCATTGGTCTTGCCAGTGTTTAATTGGAAAACATTGCAATGCATCCAGGACTTGACGTCCGACAAGCAATCTGACAATTTCGAGATATTGGAGGAGTTGAGAAATGTGGAACTGCTTACTATCAACGTGAACTTAGAATCATAGAATCGCTACAATGCAAAAGGAGGATATTCGGCCTATCAAGCCTGAACCAACAACAATCCCACCTAGGCCCTATCCCCGTGACACCACATATTTATCCCAGTAATCCTCCTGATACTAAGGGGCTATTTAACATGGTCAATTAACCTAGCCTGCACATCTTGGGACTGTGGGAGGAAACCGGAGCAGCCAGGGGAAACCCATGCAGACACGGGGGAGAATGTGCAAACTCCACACAGACGGTGACCCAAGGCCGGAATTGAACCCAGGTTCCTCGCGCTGTGAGGCATCTGTGCTAACCATTGTGCCACCGTGCCACCCCGTACGTGGAACCTAACATGGTATCTTTGGAATGATGCACCGAATGGGAAGAGAAGTCGTTGCAGGAGATTTATCAGTTACAACTTTCTAATCTCCACGTTTCATTATCACCCCATTGTGTCAGCACTGCTCTGGGAAAATGCAATGAGTGAGATTAACCTTTAAAATGGAAATAAAGGAACAAGAATATATTTGCCCCAACAGATCTAACGATCGCTGCATTAAATCACAATTGCCTTTACATTCCTTTGATGGGAAGATGTCTGTTTATATACAACATTCGATTCTTGTTCTATGTTCAGTTCCAACACCTGTCTGAAAACTTTTAATTCATTGCAGCCACTCCTTTACCAATTAATTGTGTAACTGACATGTCTATACTGACAGGTTTAAATCATTCATGCAACATTCAAAGTTTTTTCAAGGTCATAAGGTATATAAGGGGGTATTTAATTTGAGGTTTGGTAAAGTCTGCAAAGATGTTTCAATGGCAAACAGTGTCAACATCCAACCGTGCAGATTGAAGTCTGCTATCAGCTCAATATTGTCCGTGCAATAGCGGGAAAATAGATACAAAAGTCTGAGGTCACGTACCGACCGGCTCAAGAACAGCTTCTTCCCTGCTGCCATCAGATTTTTGAATGGTTCTACCTTGCATTAAGTTGATCTTTCTCTACACCCTAGCTATGGCTGGAACACTACATTCTGCACTCTCTCCTTTCCTTCTTTATGAATGGTATGCTTTGTCTGTATAGCACGCAACAAACAATACTTTTCACTGTATACTAATACATGTGACAATAATAAATCAAATCAAATATTGTCATTTATTTCACACTCTACTATGTAAAACTTTCATCTCGTTTGATTGAGACAAAGGGAGCATCTTTTTAGAACTGCGACAATATTTAAATTGAATTATGTTCACTTTCTATTTACTCTCTGTTCACTTACTGCTGAAACCCTCAACTTTTCTTTTGTAACCTCCAGACTCAACTATTCCAACTCTCTCCTCAGTAATCCCCAATCTTTCACCTTCCTTCAGCCCATTCGAAACTCCACTGCTCAAATCCTAACTTGCACCAAACTCCGCTTTTTCAACAACCCAATTGCCTTTCTCCCTCCTGCTCCGAAGACTCTGACTGGCTTTGGGGTACATATCCAGGGCTACTCTTAGTGAGTGAGTCTAGGTACAGATGGGTGGAAGCTTTCCAAACTTGGAGGCTATTGCGTTCAGACCATATAGTGTTCCCACACACCATTACATTTCTATCTCACCAAAAACCCAACTGGAGCACCTTCGGGGCAGCATGGTGGCACAGTGGTTTGCACTGCTGCCTCACAGCGCCAGGAACCTGGGTTCAATTCCTCGGTTGGGTCACTGTCTGTGAGGAGTCTGCACATTCTCCCCGTGTCTGTGTGGGTTTCCTCCGGGTGCTCCGGTTTCCTCCCACAGTCTGAAAGACGTGCTGGTTCGGTGCATTGGCCGTGCTAAATTCTCCCTCAGTGTACCCGAACAGGCGCTGGAAGATGGCGACAAGGGGATTTTCCCAGTAACTTCATTGCAGTGTCTACTTGCGACTAATAAATAAACTTTACTTAACTTCACCTGTATCTCCAGAGAGTTTAAAGGCCAAGTCAGGACAATCGAACTCAAACTGGGGATATTCCTGGAGATTTTAATATCTTCATATCGCAAGAATTCAATTAATGAGAAATCATCGGATACACAATTAACTTTTTAACCATTACTTTTGTTAAATTTCTGTGCAGATCACATCATTGAAATAACTGGATTGGAAGAATTACTGAGGCTGAAAGTGCATGTGAGTGGAATGAAAGCAAATAGCTGTGATTATGGGCGCGATGAATTCACTGAAACAGGCCCGTCTAAAGAATACCCACTAATCCTAACGCAGCTCCTTTACATCAATGTCAACAATGTGCATCCTCTTGTGCAACTTTGCAAAGCCAATGCTGAAATTCAACATCCAAAGTTAGTAGGACTGGATTTTGCCACAGAAAGAGTTTTAACAACACTAGGTTAAAGTCCAACAGGTTTATTTGGTAGCAAACACCATTAGCTTTTGGAGCACTGCTCCTTTGTCAGATGGAGTGGAAATGTGTATGCTACCAAATAAACCTGCTGGACTTTAACCTGGTGTTGTTAAAACTCTTACTGTGTTCACCCCAGTCCAACGCCGGCATCTCCACATCATTTTGCCACAGAGGCAGAGGGGCATTTGGAGATGGGCATGGCAACAACCAGACGGTCTGTCACCATGCTCCTGGCCTATTTTCAGAGAAGTGGCTTTTGTGGCGGTAGGGTAATAGTGACACGTCTGCCAGCAGTGGCGAGCCAATTGAATTATGAATCAAGGGCAGCCTTCTCCAGTTATATGGAGTTGCCAGACCGCATATGGTCCCCACAGTGGCATGAGGGTGGCACAGTGGTTAGCACTGCTGCCAGGGACCCGGGTTCGATTCCCGGCTTGGGTCACTGTCTGTGCGGAGTCTGCACAGTCTCCCCGTGTCTGTGTAGGTTTCCTCCGGGTGCTCCGGTTTCCTCCCACAGTCCAAAAGATGTGCTGGTTAGGTGCTAAGTTCTCCCTCAGTGTACCCGAACAGGCGCTGGAGTGTGGCGACTAGGGGATTTTCACAGTAACTTCATTACAGTGTTAATGTAAGCCTACTTGTGACAGTAATAAACAAACTAAACTCCACAATGTGACTGTTGTCCGTAATCTCACTGCTACGCACCAGGAAGCGGATTGATGTAAATGTGGGAAACCAGCACTTGGACACGACTCTCCAGAACTTGTTTTCTCAAGATGGCGCCAGAGGAGGCGACTTCTTGCAAGCTATGCCCAGCGTACCTGATGATTCTATCTTTTACTCTGGTTCAATGCTTCTAAAACTTCATTCTACCTCTTTTCCTACCTCGCATTCAGTTGAACTTTCTCTACACCCTAGCTATGACTGTAACACTACATTCTGCACTCTCCTTTCCTTCTCTATGAATGGTATGCTTTGTCTGTATAGCGCGCAAAAAACAATACTTTTCACTGTATCCTAATACATGTGAAAATAATAAAGGGTAAGACTAGCAGGGTAAATATGTGGGGTTATGGGGATTGGGTCTGGGTGGGATGTGGTTGGTGCAGACTCGATGGACAAAATGGCCGCCTTCTGCACTGTATGAAATCAAATCAAAGAGCTCTGAATTGCAGACACACCTTTGATTGTCAATGTGTTGTCACCCAACACCGACATCCAGCTCATCTCATTGTCTCCTGTGAGAGAACTGCGTGCTGAAATTAGTGAGATACATGGGTATGGTAAGAGGAAAGCCAGAAACGGAATATTGTAAACATGTTAAAGCATGGTCAGAAAGTTTTTTAAAAATAGAAATACAGGTGCTTTGTTTTAGTGAAGAATTTTTGGTTGGAGGAGGAGGAAACTGAAGATTACCCACATGAAATGCCAGTCAGCATTGTTTATAACACAAGCCGGGTGGCAGTGACTTAGTGTCAGTGGGAATAGTGGGGTAAATATGTGGTGTTGCAGGGATAGGGTCAGGGCAGGTTCAATGGACCAAATGGCCTCTTTCTGCACTGTAGGGATTCTATGAAACTCTTACTGTATGTTCAACCATACAGATTACTCATGGAATCAGCTTCCACCGCCTTTTCAGGTAGAATGTTCCAGATTGCCAATATCTGATTGGCAAAGATGCCAAGTGAACACTTCCCAATGATTTTAGAATCGACAACCTCTGGTTATTGACCCAATCACCAGAAGGATTGAGTTATCCAATCAAAACCCATCATCTCCACAAGGTCACCACTTACTCTTCTCTCTTTCCGAGGAGAACAATTTTTCCGAACTTTTCCAACCTCTCCTCAGAATCAAAGTCCCTGATCCCTGGCAAACCTTCTCCGCTCCCATTCTGAGGCCTTTATATCATTCGTGAAGTGCTGTGCCTGGAACTGCCCACAATATTCCAGCTGAGGCCTAACCAGTGTTTGATAATGTTCTAGCACCCCACGTACTTTATAACCATCTTCTCAGCTTCCCATCTCCTTCAAGGATTTGTGAATACAGACGCCAAGTTGTCTGCTTATCTACATTTCAAAGCTGTGCAATTAAAAGTATTTCCATGTCAGACTTACAATCTTGAATAGCCCAAGTTGCTTCAGACACATAATCAGGTGATTAAATTACTGAGCCACATTGAGGGATATCAGGCCTAGGATTGGTCATTCTTGCCTTTGTAGGAGATGGGGATTGAGGGTGGAGAAGAAAGGCCCTGGATTCTCCAGCACCATCTTCCTCCCTCCCTCCCCTCACTGCTGTGATGGATCTGCAGGTACTAATTACAAAGTATTAGCAACACAGAAAGCGCCATTTGGCCCAACCTTTGGCTCTATGTTGGTGTTTAGGGTCCACACAAGGTTCCTCCCAACTGCTTCATTTCACTTTAATAGAATGTACCTCTATTCCTTTCGTCTGCATATGTTTATCTGATTTCTCTTAAATGCATCTACACTGTTCATGTTAGCGATTTCCACATTCGCACCAGCCCCCAGGTTCCTTCCGAATTCCCTGTTGGATTTACTGGTTTTAGATTCTCCCTCCCCCTTTCTCTCTCTCTCTCCTCCCCTCCCTACCAAGTGGCAAATCTGCCCTAACAAACCCTTGAAGAGGTGGAATTGGTCTGTCCTTGGGTGGAATGGACTGTGTGCCTGCCAACTTTCTTAGAGAGGAGAGCTAGGTAAATAAGGCTGGGTCAGTTCAAGAGCATGTGGCACAGGAGAGTTGGGCAGGTGGGGGATGTGAGTGGAAGAGGGTGTTACAGTGAAGGAAGGTGTGGGGGGTGGGGTGGGGGGTGTGTGAGTGGAAGAGGGTGTTACAGTGAAGGAAGGTGTTTTAAGGTTGTTAGCATACCAGATGTGCATCAGGTCAACCTTGTAGTCATACTACAGGACAGGAAGATAATGTAATGGAAGGGATCTTGAGTGCTAGTGCCTGTGTTGGATAACAAGACTCATTTTGAAAATTAGCGAGAGTCTCTTTTTAAAATGGCAACGATAAATGTTGACATATTGTGGAGGAGTGGCTGGGATATCCCGTACTCGTGAGAATTAGCAGTCACAGCTTTCTATTTGCTTTACTTAACCGCACTTCAGACCTGGGGACTCCAGCTGTGAAGCCACCCCCCAGCTGACAAGTGATGTCCTGGGGTCTAAGCCTAATCAGTTCCCTCCTACTGTAAACCTCACTTGCCCAAGGAAGGAGTCAACCCAGCGGAGCCCTGAACTGCAGCAACTGTCACATCTCACCGCAATGCTCCAGAGTGGGACAAAGGGATTAAAGCTTCAATTACACAGGCATGAGAACACAGCATCTTTTCAAAGGAGCAAACTCTAAGTACCTTAAAAATTCCCTGCGGTTTTATTACCAAATCTGTACAATAGCAGCATTTTTAAAAAAAACACAATCATGATATGCACATCTTAACCACTCTGTACATAACTACAACATTAAAACTCGATTTCACATCAATCGAGTCAAAATCAAAGAGCAATCAATATAAACTATCGCACCAAAAGCACTAATATATTAATATTGCATTTTAATAGAGACATTATTTAATGAGTCTGCCCATCTGTCAGAGAGCTACTTGGATATCTCTTGTCGAGCCCGTGTTGCGAGTTTTTGTCTTAGCTCCCGTATTCCAGTCATTAATTCACGCTCTTGGGTTTCCAGGTCAGCTCTTCCTCTGTCTAAAGACACTACAGTAAAAAAACAATATTAAATATCAGAGAAGGGTCAAGGGTCCCACAGTGTCATGGGCCTGAATTTCACGCTTACCTGCCAGCACCCATCATAAGCCCCCTTCTAAAGGTTCAGTGGCCTCCAGATCTCCCCTCCCCACTGGATGCATCCACAAGACCCCCCCCACCCCTCCCTCTCCTTCCCCACCCTCCCCCTCCAACTTACCTTGGCCTTGCCCTCCAGAGCTGCTGGTTAAATCGGATTGGCCAGCAGCTCCCCAGTGAGGGGTGGAGTTTGAAAATGAAATGACCCGCAGGAACTGGGACTCTTGTCGGGTGGTGGGAAGCAGGACCCTGCCATCTGAAATATTCAGGCTGTGATTTCCTTTGCAGAAGAAACTTCAAAGAAAATGTACAATGAAAGCAGATGTGGACATGATCATTCTGCTGTATTTACTGATTTTGCTGGGGGAGGTGGAGGGAATGGAAACTATGGAAACTCTAATTCTCTCATGGGCTGAGAGTCATGCCATGTTCTCTTGCTCCATTCAATCAAGCTACCAACTTCTGGGTCATTAACTTCAAACTGAAAAAATGAAGGTCAACTGTGCCTATTGGTCAAGCAGTAAGGACACCTCAAAGTGCTTTGCTGGCTGTAAAACACTTTGGGCTGCTTGCGGTGGTTAGAATCATATAGAGCACAAGAGGCCCTTTGGCCCATCAAATCTGCACCGACATGCGAGAAACACCTGACCTGCCACCCAATCACATTTATCAATAGAATCATAGGAGGTTGCTGTATAAATGAGAGTCTTTATGTTACGAGAGGAGCTGGAATGGATATTAGAAATATACTGTTAAATTCAGCAGGTCCAGGGCAGAAAAACCAAACAAAAAGTATCAATAAATTTCATTTGAGAAAACAATGCATTTGCAAAGGGGAGGGGGTAATCTTTTATCGTGTGTGAACTCCACCTGCAGTCAACGTGTAAGAGAACGGGTGGAATATATTAAAATAGAATGGTGCCTGCTTCAGAGTAGCTGCCCTGGTGCACAGCCTTGCTTTCCACTCAGGTTCCATTTCAGTTTACTACATGGCAATAAAGTATAAAATATCAGCAAATGGAGGTTTACTGGGAAGGCCTTGCTCTCAGGGTGTGAGCAATACAATTAGGCTATTTTTATTATCCATCTCCAATTTCCATTCAGGGCTTGGATGTACACAAGTCAGTAGTTTCTACGGACACTTTCTTTAATGTTAATTTATAACATTCAGTGGCGGATGGATGAGACCCTTAAAGTGGGCATCATTGGCAGTGGGATGGGAAGATTTTCCATGAGCCTACCTGCCGCGGACTTTCCAACCTGCCACTCTCTCAAATGCAATTAAAATGGAGTCATTGCTTGAGCAGGAGCCTGTGTGGGTCAGTGAGCACAGGGATGACTGGTGACTGGAACTTGGTGCGAGTTAGGACACGGACAGCAGTGTTTTGAAACCATGTGCTGCTGCAGCATTGCTCACAAGCCAGAGCGTGTCTGTCCAAAAAGATCATTCTGCACAAGTCTACTCTTCTGTACTCTGACTTTAGGCGTGAATGTCTATTCAATAAGATGTGTACTGTACAATGATGCTCACTTCGAACTGAAGGATCAGTAGGAATCAGCATGGTGTAAGAAGGTTGCATTGACAGGACCTCTGGAGGTGAAATGATGCTTCAAGATATACTTGCCTTTAGAAAGCGTGTGTGTGGTGGAATCTGATACCAAATACAATCAGAGTGTGGAACATATAGTAAAATAGACTAAAACTCAATTACTCAAAATTGTGTTATTTCCTTGTTCAAAAAAATAAGGGGAGTATGATAAACTTAGGCCAGTTCGTCAGTGGTTGTGAAGCTTTTAGAAAAATATAATAATCCAGGTGAAATGAAGTGTGACTTGGAAAAGCATGGACAATTAATGGAAAACCAAGGCATCTGATACAGTGCCACAGATTAGACTCATTAGCAAAACTGATACCTATGGAATAAAAAGGTGCTGTAGTAGCAGAGGTACAAAATTAGCTAATGGATAGAAAACTGAAAATAAGAACAAAAATGTGGGAAAAACCCAGCAGGTCAGGTAGCGTCCTTGGAGAGAGGAAGTGTTAATCTTCTAGGTCAATGATCATTCATTAGAACGCAAGTTCTCGATGATCTCAGGTCACAGATGTGGTTGGCTCAGTTGGCTGGTGTGGATCAGACTGGCGTGGGGTTCAATCCCGGAGTCCTGTCCTGGCAGGGGTGGATTTGGGATCTGCGTCCTCCCTACCCACGGTGGAGGTTGTGGCACCGTCAGCTGGACCCACCTTTGGACTCGGAACTGAAGAGCACACTTACACTGAACTGAGGAGTCCAGAGACACATTGTTCAAACAGAGACTGCCAGCAATTTGCTCTCCACTGCCTTGTAATGGATCCCTTCTTTGTTGTATTAGACATTTAGCACTGGTGTCACAAAGCCTCTCTGGAGAAGGGAAAAAAAAGGCAAACTCACAAACCATTGCAACTGATTTAAATTTAAAAATGTTTTAGCAGAAATTATCCTCACACGGGGAACAAGAATGTTGCTCAGTAACAATGTTCCGGCGCTGAAAAACACATTCACATTCATTTCTGAAAATTATTTAATTCCATTCCTGCTTCTGTCCCATCAGGATAAGTTTTGTTTTAATCATCAACTGATCTTTACTGGTGTCACTGACTGGCTACTCAGAGGTGCAAAAAGAACAGGCATGTTGGGCTGAATGGCCTCCTTTGGTGTGGTATGATTTGAACTCCGTATGACAGGGCTTCCCCTCATTGACAGGGAGCAGCCTGTCTTTCCGTGGTTTTTCTCAGTCACTGTAGAGTCCAGCTAAACTCAGAAACTTACAACACGGTATACAGAGGGAGGAAAATAACACCAGCTTCTCATTTTGTGAAGACAGTGTTTTGAGAGCTGAGGACCGTTGCATTACAGAAGCACTGCTGCCAACGCAACTGGCCGTGCTTCGCAAAGGTCTAACAAAATACTGAGCTGGTTTGTGGTGATTTTGCATGCTGTACAATAGTTCACACTTCTTCTGAGCACCTTTGCGAAAGCAGTCGATTTGAGTATCTCTCACCTGCCTCCACAACCACAAGCCTCAATTTCCAGTTCTTTAAGGGGTGTTACACCAGTTGGGCAGAAAGTAAAACTCCTTCAAGTGCCAACGAACCAGCTATCCATGCCCAGCGTTTTGTTTATCTCTGCCTCTAATAACATTGAGAAACTATTTGGATGTTTACCAAGTACGCTTTTGTACGGATCACCACCATGTTCTACTGCTCGACACGTTTCATCCAATGGTGGTGGCCTTCGAGCATTGGGAGCAGCCCTCTCTTGCTGTGATGCTTTTAGCTGAACATGCCTTTCAACAACTTCATCCCACTGCACAAAGAAACAAAATTAAAGAGACGTTAGAGTTACACCAAAATTAAGTTTAAAATCCCCTCTCTATCCCACACCCTACAAAATGATGGGCGTAAGAAACAGGAGTAGGTCATTGAGCCCTTCAACCCCACTCTGCCACTCATTGAGATCATGGCTAATGGGTGACTCTATGGTTAGCACTACTCCCTCACAGCGCCAGGGACCCAGGATCGATTCTGGCCTCAGGTGACTGTCTGTGTGGAGTTTGCACATTCTCCCCGTGTCTGCGTGGGTTTCCTCCGGGTGCTCCTGTTTCCTCCCACAGTCCAAAGATGTGCAGGTTGAGTGGATTAGCCATGGTTAATGTGTGGGGTTATGGGGAGAGGCATGGGTGGGATGCTCTTTTGGAGAGTCGGTGCAGAATGGCCTCTTTCTGCTCTGTAGAGATTTTGTGGTTCCTACCTCAACAGCATTGTCCTGCATCATCCCCGTATTCCTTGATGTTTATAACATGCACCAAGTATCAATCCAGATGGGATGGGGCGAGGTCCCGAAAGCAGATTTTAGGGAGTTAGGAAGGAAATTAAAAAGCAGGGCTTTGAGCAGTGGTTTCGGGATTACTCCCTGTGCTAGTGAGCGTAGGAATGTTTGAGTGATTGAACAAGTGGCTGAAGAATTGGTGTATTAGGGAGGGCATTGAGGAAGGACAGGCAAAAAGGAAAAGGAGATGGTGATGCAGTGACAGAAAGAGGTGTGATTAGTAACGGAGAATCTCGGAACGGAAGAACAAAATGTGGAATCTGTTTGGGTGGAGATAAGAAACAGCAAGGGGTGGCAAACATTAGTAGGAATTACTTACAGGCTAAAAAACATAGTGAGTGTGGGTCATGGTATTAGTCAGGAGATTAGAGAAATATTTAGTGTAATACAGTAATGATGGATGACTTAAATCTGCACAAGAGTGGGTAAACGTAATGCATGAATTTCTGGAATGTATCAGGGATGGTTTTCTAGAGCAGTATGTTGAGGAACCGACTAGAGAACAGGCTATTTTAGATCTATCATTTCGGTCAAGTATTATGTAATGAAAAAGGACTAATTAATAATCTTGATGTAAAAGGACCCTTAGGGATGAGTGACCATAATATGATAGAATTTTACATGTTTGAAAGTGAGGTAGTTCAATCTTAAGCCAAGTGTTAAATTTGAGGAAATTATGAAGCACGTGGGACAAATTGGTTGAGGGCAGTTATGTAAAGGTATGACAGAAAATGCTGGAAAATCTCAGCAGGTCTGGCAGCGTCTGTAAGGAGAGAAAAGAGCTGACGTTTCGAGTCCAGATGACTCTCATCAAAGCTTTGAAACAGAACTAGTGTTTTGAGTCCGTATGGCTCTTCTTCAGAGGAAATTAGTATTAGCAAGAAAGTTGTATTGGATAGATTAATGGGACTGAAGGTTGAAAAATCCCCGAAACCAGATTTCTACATCCCAGCATGTTGAAAGAGGTAGCTATGGAGATGGCGGATGCATTGGTAATCAATTCCATAGGTTCTGAAATGGTTCCTGTAGATTAGAAGATAGCCCCACTATTCCAGAAGGGTGGGAGAGAGAAAGTAGGGAACCTACAGACCTGTTAGCCATGCATCAGTAGTAAGGAAAATGCCTGAATCTATTATAAAGGATGTAATAAATGGATAGTTGGATAATGACGACCTGATTTGGCAAAGTCACCATGATTTATGAATGGAAATCACGTTTGATAAACCTGTGGGAGCTTTTGAGGATGTTATTAACAGAATTGATAAAGGGCTGAGAGTGATTTAGCAACACGATTATAGAAATTCAATCATGTGGCTCATTGTAGTTTTATAATCTGGATGAATACAATAGTTCAATTTACAATATAAATACCCAGCATGGACCGATTCAGACAGTATAAACGTTTAGTCATTTGCCTAACCTCAATATAATCTAACATTCTGAAATATTATAAGATAATTGTGCCTTCCAATGGAACATCTTATTCTCAATTTAAATTGAAGGGGTGGGGTGGAGACATACGTTCGTGAATAGAAAGACCATTTTACAAATATGTTCCACTTTCACACCGGACATTACTCACCTGTTTGCCTTCAACATCCTTCATTGCCTGCAGCAGCTTGGTTTGCCTTTCTCGGTTCTCACTGGCAAGGTGTGCCAACTCTGCTTGGCATTTCTCCTGATCCAAATTGTACATCCTTTGCCTGTGCAGCATCTGTGCTTGCCAACCCACATTGGCAGACAGCTGATCAGCTTTGGCCAACTCCCCTTCATTATTCTGGTCAGCAATGTAACAGATTTACAACAATGAGAAAAAGAGAGTGTACATTCACTGTTGGTTTTAAGTGTCTCCACAGAGTACAAAAATATTTTTGAAACATTTGCCCGGCGTATACTTTGTAAAGAAATACTTTTCAGGCAAAACCTGAAATTCCTATCCACTCTGGTTGTCACAGTCGCAATTCTGAGTCAGAATTGTATCTGTCACAACGGTGATCTAACTTAAAACTGAAAAAACTGGTGGCTTCTTGTAAATTCCCGTGTGCACGTTAGTGATATATCAGCTGTAACTACAGCACAACAATCCAAACACCGAGACTCTGAATAAACTGAATTGTCGGTGTAGTTTCGTTCCCATGCCCAACCTGCTCTCTAAGATATTTATATTAACATAAAGCCTAGCTTGATGCACAATAAAACAAAACTTCTGGTGTACAGAAAATTGTGAATACATTTTCTTGTTCTTTTCATTTGTTCATACTGGTGAAGTGGTGGAAGCATTTCCAGACTGATTAACAGTGACAGGCTGTGATGCCATGGCTGTAATCACCACCAAGTTTGCAGATGATACAAAGTTGGATGGGAGGGTGAGCTGTGAGGAGGATGCAGGGATGCTTCAATGTAATTGGGACATAATAAAATTGGGAGAGAGCTTGAATGGCAACAGCAAACCATCATTATTACCAGGGAACTGCTCATGACGTACCTCATAATTCTCAACACTGGGATCCTGGTCCATCTCCAGCATCCTCTTGAACCTCTGTTCTTCAACATCTGCCTTGATCCAATTGGTATCCAAGTGTCCCTTCACATCCCGTGTCACAGCCACCTGCTCCTTGGCTAGTTGCTGAAATTATATTTTTATTACTGTAGCTTGGAGTTTTTTTTAATATTCCGTACTATTTATGTTAAAGTTTGGTGAGTGGAACCAGAGATAGCTGAACCATAGAATGTATACACACCATATGGTACATTGATCTTTTGAATATTTGAGAGATTGACTCTGTTCAAAGTGTTTAAGACTGTAAGAACACTTACGTTTCTCAGCATCTTCTTTTTGAAGTTAAACATGCTTTAAGGATAAATATAGTCTACAGGACGTACGGACACATGAACTGATCAGCTAGTAATTAAGTGCTCTTATGCAAGGTCTGACTGGAGCAAAAGATTTTAAAAATGCATTTTAGTCCATTGGATGTAACCAATTAGCTTTTCACCAATTAAGCTTAAAATAAGATCAATAATGATGGATTAATATTTAGCCTCTGCTACGCTCATATTTCAGACATACGTTATAGTGAATGCGGTAGATAAGAGTATTGCTTACTTGCTCAAATATTTTTTTTTGCATCGCTAGTTCCATATTTCTGACTTCAATGTCCTGAATTAAGGCAGCAGTTTCCTTGTTTCGAAGAACAACCTTAAAACAAAGAGACATTCCGCACTTCAATAAAACACATGAAACAACAAGGAGTTTGGTGGGAGCAGGGACGGGTGTGGATCAAGCCTGCATTTCCCCAACAAGATAAGTTTCTAACTTTAGCCACATATTCATAGGGAACTGATATTCTTCACAATTATCCTCCACGTGGTGCAGAAGGAAATATCAGCCCAGATGGTTGTTACTCACCTACCTGAAGCAGGTTAATAAATAGTACTCTTCGGGTAGATTCATGAATGGTGTGGGCAGAAAATGATGTAAAATGCATAATTCAAGATAAATTAGGAAGGTATTATTACAGGTAACATTGCAACTAACAATTTCTCTACGCGAATATCACTGTTTAACATGTTCATAAGGGAAAGAGTAGGTGGGACCACAATAGCTTGTATTTTTATAGAGCTTTAATGTAATAAAATGTCTCAAGGAGTGTATTAAATAAAATATGATAAATGAGCCACATTAGGAGATATTAGGACAGGCGCCCAAAAGGTTGGTCAAAAAGTAGGTTAAGGAGTGTCCCAAAAGGAGGAAAGAGAGCTGGAGAGGCAGTGAGGTTCAGGGAGAGAATTCCAGAATGTACAGCCTTGGCAGCTGAAGGCACAGTCACAACAGTACAGCAACAACAGCCAGGGATGATCAAGAAGCCACATTTAGAGAAACACAGGCATCTTGGGAGGTTTGTGGGGTGGAGGAGGTTTCAGAGCTAGGGAGGGGCGAGGCCAGGGAGGCATTTGAAGGCAAGGATTTTAATATTTGTAACAGTTTGTAAGAATTAGTAACGGATTTTGTCGCTGCACTTTGGTAGTAAAACCACAAAAGTTGATCCATTGTGTACAGACTTTGAACAGCCAGGCCAACCAATCTTTACACTTGCATTCAGGCTCACAGAGGTTGTGGGGGGGGGGGGGGGGGGGGGAGGGGGGGAATAGAGCAGTATTAGTTGCTCATATACATCCTCATAACTGATTTATAGAGCGGCAAAGGAGTGGGAACAAGATGGCAATCTACCCAGAAAATACAAAGTCAGAAAACGGAGGGACTAGCCTAATGCTGGAAATAAAAACTTTAAAGACAGACCATCAAAACATACTGGGTCCAGTTTCTCTCACAAATTAATGTTAACTGAGATGAATGAAATAGTAATCACAGACCTTCCTATCAATCTCATCATCAAGCCTCCTTAATTCAGATTTCTGTTGTTCCTGCTGATGTTTCAGGAAGCGTCTGTGTGCTGCATCCAAGACTTGAAGCTCTTTTACCTTCAATTCACGCTTCATAGCAGCAAGTCTTCAGAGAAGGAATATAATATGAAATAAAGGAAAAACACTGCCTAGGGTTTATAATTTACAGCAGATTAATGTTTAGAATTGCATTCAATATGTACATTTGGGTTACTTACCAGTCATAGAATCATAAAATCCTTACAGTGCAGAAACAGGCCATTCGGCCCATCAAGCCGGCACCGACAACAATCCCACCCCAGGCCCTATCTCCATATTCCCACATATTTACCCCACTAGTCCCCCTGACACAAAGGGGCATGAGTATGGCAAATCCAGCTAACCGGCACATCTTTGGAGTGTGGCAGGAAACCGGAGCACCCGGAGGAAAACCACGCAGACACGGGGAGAATGTGCAAACTCCACACAGACAGTGACCTGAGGCCGGAATTGAACCCGGGTCCCTGGCGCTGTGAGGCAGCAGTGCTAACCCACTGTGCCGGCGTGCTGTACTAATTTGTTCATTTACTTTCATCAATGTAAGAGTTTAATTTCATCTTTATTGAAATCAATGGGGTAGTAATATCAATAGACTAACTGGCTGGCTCAAGTGACAGCTGTGGCTCAGTGGGTTGGGTTGCACTCCTGCCTCCTGAGTCAGAAGGTTGTGGGTTCAAGCCTCACTCTGGGGACTGGAACACAAATTTGAGGCTGAATTTACATCTTTGTCTTCTCAAGTGCATGTAAAAGCTCCTACGCTATCAAAGGGTTAGGGCTAGCCCTTTATCGTTAGTTGGTCCTTACTTTTTTACTGTTTGTGAGACCTTACCAAGTGCAAATTGCCGAACACAATTCCTACATCACACTCTAAAGGTACTTAATTTGCTGTGAAGCACACTGGGACCTCATGAGCCTGTCAAAGACTGAAATGCTTTCTTTTTACGTGTATTTTAAGTTAATTTAACAGCACAAGAAATCAAATGATTACATCTTTGGTGAAATCATTAATTTAACATGCCGTGGAAAAGAGGTTGAACTCCTGTGGGAACAGGATTCCGTCACGGAATCATGTAATTGTAGAGTATGAAAGCAGCCCCTCAGAGCTGCTGGAATTCTCAGCCTAATTTTGGTGGACTCGTGTGTCCAGAGAGTGGGGCTCGAGTGCATGGTCTTCT
Organism: Mustelus asterias; assembly: GCF_964213995.1. Taxonomy (NCBI): domain Eukaryota; kingdom Metazoa; phylum Chordata; class Chondrichthyes; order Carcharhiniformes; family Triakidae; genus Mustelus; species Mustelus asterias. Next base: position 135,748,397 of record NC_135807.1, read on the forward strand.
GACTCCCGAGGCCCCTGAACCAAAGCTGAGACTTACAAAACCTAAGCGTAGTAACAAGGAAAATACCTGCAGCCTGTAACAACATTTGAAAAGACAAACAGCAAAGAACTTTGAAGGAAGAATTAACGTGGGAGATAATACACAATAAACGTGGACAAGAAACAAAATCTGCCCTATGGTCATCAGTGCCAAAAGTAGTACTAACAGCAGGGTTCTGGTCAGGTCAATACCCCTGGTCAAATAGTCTCAAGCACACATTCTAGACTCTCAAGTGAAGAATGACCATTTAACCAACATGCTGCTGTTGCAGTAAAACCATTCGTCAGCACAAGGCATTGGTTCACAGAGTGGAAAGAGAAGGATGTAAAGCATACGTATGTCCACTGCAAGTATGAATACTAAATATAAAATAGCTCAACTGTTTCAGATATTCGTGGCATGCCAAATCCACACAGCCTTCAGGGCGGCGCGGTGGCACAGCGGTTAGCACTGCTGCCTCACAGCGCCAGGGTCCCGGGTTCAATTCCCGGCTTGGGTCACTGTCTGTGTGGAGTTTGTACATTCTCAGTGTCTGCGTGGGTTTCCTCCCACAGTGCAAAGATGTGCGGGTTAGGTTGATTGGCCATGGTAAATTGACCCTTCGTGTCAGGGTAAGGTAAATAAGTAGGGTTATGGGGATAGGGCCTGGGTGGGATTGTGGTTATTGTAGACTCAATGGGCCGAATGACCTCCTTCTGCACTGTAGGGATTCTATGAAAACAATCAAGTTATCTAGTGAAAACAATCTGATTGGTAAATGGGAGCTTGATTGCAGTATATTTAAAGCTAGCCATTTCAGTTTGGGATGCAGCAACCCCTTGTGATAAAACCTGAACAGTGTGTAAACTGGATTAAAATATACACACAGGTAGCAAATATTTCAAATAAATATATATATATATATATATATATAATATATATATAAAACTGCATAGTGAGAATTTCTGGTAGATATGCATGCAACAGACCAAACATAAAACACGCTGGGGAAAGGTTTTCCGACAATTACTATTCCATATCATGACTGTATATTCACAATAATGTAAAATATTCCAGGATAAAAGCAAAATACTGCTGATGCTGGAATCTGAAACTAAAATAGAAAATGCTGGAAAATCTCAGCAGGTTTGACAGCGTCTGTGGAGAGAGAATACAGAGCTCTGACGAAGGGTCATCCAGACTCGAAACGTTGGCTCTATTCTCTCTCCACAGATGCTGTCAGACCTGCTGAGATTTTCCAGCATTTTCTGTTTTTGTAAGATATTCTAAACTGGGCACACAGCTGCAGATTACCTCACTCTCTGTTCTACAAGTTTCTGCTCCTCTTCAAGTAGAATCTTTCTCCTCTGTTCCTCAGCCTCCTGGAGTAACTGCTGTTGTTGGTACCAGGCTGCATTTTCAGCCTGCCTCTTGACACTTTCAGCTTGCATCCCGTGCGCCAACTGCCTGAGCAGACCACAAGAGCAAATATTAATGAGTCAGCTAGGATAATGTTTCCGCTGGACCTTTAGCAGAAGCACCAATTAACAAGTGATTGGGCAAAAAAAAAAAAGAGCGCTCATCCATATGCATAGGAATAGGAGGAGGCCATTAAGCACCTTGAGCCAGTTCCATAAGTCTATTATATCGTAGATGATATATGTTTTAATTCCATTTACCAGCCTTGGTTTCAAAATTCTTAACACCCTTGCCCAATCTCAATTTTGAAACTTTCACTTCAACCCCTGCCTCAACAGCTCCTCGGGGGGAAGTTGTGCAGATTTCCCTTGTGTGGAAAAAGTGCTTCCTGGCATCACTCCTGAATAGCCATGCGGTGGAGATGCTGGCATTGGACTGGGGTGGGCACAGTAAGAAGTCTCACAACACCAGGTTAAAGTCCAACAGATTTATTTGGAATCACGAGCTTTCGGAGCACTGCTCCTTCATCAGGTAACCTGGTGTTGAGACTTCTTACTGTGCTCACTCCTGAATGGCCTAGCTCTGATTTTCAGCCCCCTCCCACCAGTGGAATCAGATTCTCCCTCCACCCTGTGCAGTCTTTTAATCACCTTAAACACCACTTAAGAATTGCTATGGGTTTATCTGCAATACAACAGTAGCATCACTGCAAGGTAGTTTCACTATGGATCAATGTTACAGTTATGGTACAATGCAGCCTGAATGCAGACAAGGCCCAAACGGAGTTGGAGTAGCAAGTTCTCTGGGAGAGGAAGGCAATAACACAGGTTTAGTGTCCGCATGAAGCTGAAATTGTTTCCGCACCAATGCTAAATCTGTAGTGGAAACATAAAAATCTAGTGCCTACTTATGCAGCTGGAGTAAAGGGAGAAAACAAAACTTGTCTCTTAAACTTCACTTTTAGGTTTACCTTTCTTTTAAATATTCCAACTCCTCCTGCCAGATCCTCTCTCGTTCTTTAGTCTGATAGTCAACAACAAACTTTGGATATTTGTTAAATATTGGATATTGCCCTTTGGTTAATGGTACAAAGTCATCCAACATGCGCCTGGGGTGAATATCCTCAGGTGTGATATCCATGAGATGGTATGCTTCTTTGATCACGGCATCTAAGTCCAGGTTGTTACGGTGATGGAAGAAATGCTGTGTCAAATAAAAGATTGTCTGAATTTTCCAGGTAATGTATAAAACCTCCACCCCACACTTCCAAACATGTCATAAATAGCCATTTTCCATAGGATTATAATACAAAATCTTCGGGCTAAAAAAGCATTACTTTGTAAAATTAGTGACAGGGCTGCAGGGTGATCAGCAGAGAATACAGATCTTCCTCCTTTTGGTGAAGTCTGTGCATTCGGTATCAGTGCTGAAATAGTTTCATATCCCACTACAATTCCTCTAATCAATTTTAGTCTCTCCAAAATCCTGTTGGGTCTGCATTCTTGGGATCGAGTAGATCCCAGCTGATTCCGATTCTCTGCTCTGTCCCTGCACAGGACTTATTTTAAACTGCTGTTATTTCTGGATCCAACTGACTAATATGACGTATGAATTCTATGAGATTTAATTATGAACTAGATTGATTCCTTGGATGACAGGGTTGTCCTCGGAGAGACCGAGTAGAATGGCACTATACTCTCTGGAATTTAGAAGAATCAGAGGCAATGTACCTTCTATTTTGGGGGGGGGGGGGGGGGGGAAAGAGAGAGAGAGAGAGAAAGAGGGCAGGGAATGTGTAGCCCCTTTAAATCTTTTTGCACAGCAACTTAAAAAGGGCCAAGTTGTACACGGCCTGTGAGCTGCTGTGCAACTTGGATGGAACATTGCTATGCAATCCTCTATAATCAACATTGAGCACAATTTGACTTTTTCTTCTCACCTCAAGGTCTTCTTTAATATTGCACTGGAGTAAAGGAGTCCGTGAGCAAATTAAATAGGCTGCTACTGCCACCAGCAGGAAGGATGGATGATTGGAGAAAACATTATCAAATAGTTTAAGCCACTCCTCTCTCGTTAGCACCTCCGAGAAAAGTGTTTCCATAAGAGGCCAGGCATATAACTGGACAGAAGAAAGATAGGTGAATATTAAACAAAACAAACTGAAGATTCAACAGTATTACTTCAAATAACCAAAAAAAAAGGTTAACAACCATTAATAACCAGAAGCAAATACCTAGATTTTGTTCTGGGCAGATTTCAGAATTTTTAGACCCAATTGACGATCAGCCCAAGTACATTATAGATAACACCATGTGCAGTGACTTGTGATATTAAAAATGAAAGGAACACTCCGAGCCAATAAACCAAAAACTTGATCATTGTACTGGGTTTGGGGGTGAATTAGTGACTTGTGTCTGAAGCTAATCTAGAGATACAGGACAAAGGTTTCCTAGTCAAATTAATTTCACTGGGACAGGGTCAGCTACAGTTCTGTAAAGAAAAAAAATGTTCGGTATTTAACACTAAATTTCTGTTCCATTCTGGAGGCCAGAGGAATAGCTGCAGAAGGAATATCACTCTGGTGCCATAGTAGGTTCTCCCAGGGTTGGGGATTAGAGCGACTTGGTAACGGAGCTTCATTCTAGAGTCAGATATGCTATGCCTGAATTAAGTATGCCCTGCTCCCTCATTAGTTTCCATTACATTATGTTCAAATCAACTCAGTGAGAAGGAAGGTGGGATCAGGATATTGAATTGGATGATCAGTCATGATCATAATGAATGGCGGAGTAGGCTCAAAGAGCCAAAAGGGCTCTTATTTTCTATGTTTCTATAAGTCACAGTAAAAATTTGGTAAAACAAGAGAATGAAGATTAGCTTGCTACCTGTGAGGTTATGTTGTATTTCACCAAATGCCGCAGCAGTTCTTTGTCATGGTGAGCCAGGATATTCTCAACCACACTGAGGATATTTATTGGAGGATTTGGAAAGTACTCAAACCAGTGTTGACACCAGCTTACTAGAAAATAGGTAAAGATGAAAGATTATACCTACAGTGCGTTTAGCCTTGATAGTAAAACTTTCCCCCCGCCCCACCAACCAAGAAGCTGCCCAACTCTTACTTACTTATTACGGTAGCAACAACTTCAAACCCAATTAACTGGTTGTTTTGAAAGAGTTTGACAAATGGAAATGCGAGCAGTGGAAGGTAAGAGACCTCAGAAAAGATGGCTGACCAGTGAGCCATAGCTGACAAAACCCTGGAGAATAAAACAGACAGTCACTTGCTAGTACAGAATTTGAAATATCCTGTAAAGGGAGACATGCTGCTGAAACTTTTTGTTAAGGACTTGAGTAGCCCAGCCAGTGGTGGTACTATGAAGCTACTCTTGCAGGGAACATCAAAGTTCCCCACCCAGCGTACATTCAACCCCTCCGAGCTTCCTCCAAGTGATGTTCAACATGGAGGATTACTGATTTGTCAGTTTAGACAATGGGGATGAGGTATGTGGTTAGAAATGAATAAAGTAATAAATTAGACAATTGCAGCAATTATCACTTTTTTCAAAGGCCAAGATAATTGAAGGACAATAAAATATCAAGGCAGGACTGGCAAGCTTTAAATATGCTAAGCTACCGAGCCTTAAGATTCGCATACCCGGACCTGAGCAATTGGTGTTCAAGTTGGTATTTTTGTCTTACCAGATAGCTTCTTGACAAATCCTCCTCAAAATCGTCAAGGCTACAACTTTGGGAATCAGGATTTTAAACAACCAACTTAAACCAGGTAACAGTTACAGAATCAAGGCATGGGTAAGAAAAAAGGATGCTGCTTGAAAATTCTACATTCTAAATCCAGCACATATTCAAGGTAAAGCCTTCCTTGAGCATTTTTGTCACAGATTAAGTTTTGAAACACACCTTTGAAGAATTCTTAAGAGTTTTCGACTTTTGATCGGATACTTTTCATGAATTCCCAGGTATCCAGCATGTGTACCCTTGTCGGTGAGGCTACTGAAAGCTGCGTGGTTCTCAGGTAACTGCAGTAAAGAACGCCAAATAAACATCCTGTAATCCAAACGCAAAATTAAACAGAATCTATAGCATAGAAACAGGCCATTCGGCCCAACTGGTTTATGTTGGTGTTCATGCTCCACACGAGCCTCTTCCCACCCCATCAGCATATTCTCTCGTGTTTATCTAGATTCTCCTTTCCCGTACCTAGATTCTCCTTTAACATATCCATACTATTCACTGTGACTACTCCACGTGATAGAGAGCCCCACATTCTCACCACTCAATGGGTAAAAAAGTGTTTCGCCTGAATTCCCAGTCAGACTTACTAATGACTATCTTATAGCAACTTTTCTGAGGCAAACTGTAAAACATCAAAAGATGCATTATGAATTTACAGGATATAAATCGCTTTCACAATTTGGACCCCTTCATAATTGCTCTCAAAACTCATCTCTCAACTGGGGTAAAAGCTGTTTGTAAAACAGTGCCACACAATGCACAGTGCTGGAGGCCAACTTCAACCATGGCAGCAAGTCTGAAAGGACTACAATTGCCCTCAAGGCTCCTGGGCTAGGAGGGAGAAAATCAACAGCGTTCCTTCTCTTGACAACCAGGTCTATGAATCCTAATGCAAAGTGTGGGTGGATATGCAGATATCGCGCAAGGACCAACATAGGCACGGCTGTGATGTCCCTGCGAACAAATGGACCATATAGACTCACTGTCCATTAACTTTAATTTTAAAGCAATTTGATTTTTCATTGAGTTCAGAACAAACTGAACATGTCAGTATTTGGGGAATGGTGATGAAAGAGAGATATCACCAACAAGCGTTACATCAGACTGCTTGGAATTCCTTCATTTACATTAATCCAACTATCAGACTGTTTTTACATGCAGCTGTAGGTATGAAGTTATTGAGATTTCCTACCATTTCAGCAACGTACCTGTACTTCTCTGGATATTCTCCAAATTCTTTCAGCAGGGCTTGTAGCCGCTTTTTATTCAGACCTGCTGGAAGCGCATTCTGAAATATGAAGAGAAGAAATGACTTTACAGCCTTCTGGACTTAACAATGAGTTCAACAATCTCAGACCATGAACTCTGTCCTCCATTTGATCACTTTTCCCCCCTCTTTTAAAAAAAATTTTCTTTCCCCATTCCCTTCCACAGATGGCCAGCCTATAACTTATTCTTATGTTTTGCTTTCAGAAAGTACTGATCCTTGTTCTGCTATTAGCACATTCTGCCATCTGACCTTTAGGCTGCTATCAGCACTTTCTTTAGTCTTTAACACGATCCATAGCATTCCCTTTGTGCCCATGACATTTTTGTCGAATCTGTCCTGAGCTCCCTTCTATCCCTGATCTTCTATTTTGCTCTACTTATTTCAGAGTATGATATCCATCACATTTCTACCGGTCTTCAACTCTGAAGTCATACAGGCTCGAAAGGTTAACTCTTTCTCTCTCAGATGCTGCCAGACCAATATTTTCTGTTTTTATTACAAATTATTTCTCTTTTCTAAAAAAAAAACGGGGTAAAATATCACGTCATTAATTGAGAATATTTTAACATTTCACAATGTGATCGCAAACTTCTTCAAGATTAAACAAAAAACTGAGGTGGAAAAGGTGCAATCTTACTTTATATTGGATAGTTTTCTGCAGTAATAATACTATCAGAATGAAATCTGCTTTCAGCCATACTGCCCCCGGTGTTTTAGCAGGTAAATACATTGCCCGACAATGAATTTCATCGGCGAGATTAAATCTCTGGAGTGTGGCAAATTATTTGATCTTTCTTTCTATTGCCCAGCTGAGATGTTCTATTTCTATGGCATCTTTCATGACCTTGGGTGTTCTCTTGTCAATTAAGTACTTTTGAGGCGTATTCGCTGCTGTAAATGTAGGAAACCGTTGCTAATTTGCACAGGTTTCAAACTAATTGTGTGACATTTTACCCTCTTTAAAAATAATTTATAATAAAAGTTGGGAAAACTCAGCAGGTCTGGCAGCATCTGTGGAGAGAGAAACAGAGGTAATGTTTCGTGCCTGTGTAACTCTTCTTCAGAGCTGAAGATAGGTAGAAATTGATGAGTTTTATAGGTGGAGCAAAATATTGAAGGGGTGCCAGGGAGAAGACTGCTGCTCTTGTTCAAAGTGGTGTCATGGCACCTTTTACATCCGGTGGAGTGCTCAACCGGAGCCTTGATCTAACTTATGATCCAAGTGACAGCACAGCAGTTCCTAGATACTTTGCAAAGCATTGGCCTGGATTACATGCCCAAGTCCCTGGAGTAAGATATGAATGGTAGTCAACCACTCGCACTGTCTGTACCTTTAAGACTTGATTAGCTGTAAAGACTCGCATTCCAATCATTATTCATTATTCTGTAAATTGAGTTTGTGTCTTTATATGCCCTGTTTGCTGTTTATGAGCAGATCTCCCACTCACCTGATGAAGGACCACCGCTCCGAAAGCTAGTGGCGTTTGCTACCAAATAAACCTGTTGGACTTTAACCTGGTGTTGTTAGACTCCTAACTGTAAGATATGAACCCATGGTCTTCTGATTCAAAGGCGAGGGTGCTACCCACAGAGCCACAGTTGGCACTCTCAGTTTACACCAAAGTGACTAATCTCAGCTGGGTTTTAAAGATGAGAAATGATTAGCCTCAGTGTGCTGGACTTGGGAAGGAATGTGAAAAGAGGAGAACAATTGCCGCCCCATGATTGCAGTTGTGAATGCATTGAAATGATCGAGAGAAAGAGAGAGACAGAGACAGATTGAGACTTTCACCATATAAACTCTCACGCACTCTGGGCAATGTAGTAGAGTGTGCTCAGCACCAATGAAATTGTACTTGTAAAAGAATCAGTGATATTTGGGACAAAATGGGAGGGGAAGCAAAAATTAAATTAGTTTCTCCATATTCTTAACCTATTTCTTAGGCTTCAGCAGATGACTGGTCTTTTAGACAATTTACATGAGTTATAAATTAGTTTTCGCCCGTTGGTTGATTTTGGAGCAATGCTTCCAAAAAATCCAATTTTTATTTTTAAAACTCCCCCGACCCTGCCTTCTGACCTCCTTGTCCTCCATGATGCTGCCAGATGGCTTTAGGACCCTGGTCTGCATTTTCTTCCCAGCTGACTTTCCTCTCAAAGGTCTTGCTACGCTTCCAGACGTCACTCTCATTTTCAGGCCAGACACACCCTTCTGGTTTTGAGAGTCCTTGGTCTTCTCATTGTCTGCAACAACTTTAACCAGAGGAGGCGGAGGCTGGAGGAAACAAAAGCAATTGACGTGAGACAGGAGACCTTCCACCACTTGCAGTGGTTTTGCCCTGACGGACACAGATGAGGAGAAATACTATTAACAAAATTGTCAAAGCAGCAAGTGCCTGCCCCATCACAATATTCTAAGTGTGATGGTGCTGTGAATGAAACAACAGTACAATCGTACTTGATGAAAGATTAGTTATCCCATCAGGATTGTAATGTGAAATAAAGAATTGCCCATTCCTTAAAGGTATTTCATCTCCAAAGCACTTAGTACAATAAATGCTACAAATTGATCAATGAGTACCCCAGCCAACATACTTTGTAAAATAGACCTCAAACATTACACACAAAGAAACACAGACAAGACATATACTCAATCTGAGACAATAATCGATTTTCCCTTTGATAAATGTAACTATGCAGGAATAACAATTTTGGTTTTAAATATTCCATTCATAAAGTACTATCACATTCTTGGGGCATCCCAAAACATCCACAGTACTAAACTACAAAATATGAAATATGTACAAAGGTTCTCCATTCGGTACCTCAATAGCATTTATGAAAGTCAGATAAAAGTAGCCAACCACTTCAACATTTTATTAAATATTATTAACAGCAAATTAAACTTTTAACCTTGCTGTATTTTTATGCTGGTACGAAAATCCTTAAAATCACGACTGAGATTTACAGTGCAATTATCTTTTTACGTCTGTTTGGCTAATATTCCATCCAATAAACTGCCGAATACCTTGTTCAATTCCTGTGACAAAGCCTTAGCACTGTAAATGCTAAGGCTGCCATCCTCCAAGACTGCTGAAATGTAATGTCCATTTGGACTGATTGCCACTGTGTTAATTCCATTGTCAAGGTTTCCAATGTCAAAAAGCAGCTTGCAGGTCTGGACGTTGATAAACCTCATTATGCCATCCTGGCTCAAGACTCCGATGACCTGCAACATTGGTCAAATGCATTACTTGCAGCAGCAAAGGGTAAACTCAAAAAGCAAGGCAATATCAATGGAACAAACTACACACCAATGATACAATAGCCACATTATGTGGTGAATTAAACGTGAAATACTGCATTCACTCAAATTACTCCTGAGAACTATCCAGCCTGTTGATGTTCAAAATCGAGAAATGCCGCTGCTTCCACCCCCACAGCAAAAATAATTACAGGGTTTTTAATCTCCATTGTCCTACCTAGAAGTCTCATAGAATCTTACAGTGCAGGAGGCGGCCATTCAGCCCATTGAGGCTGCACCGACCACAATCCCACCTAGATCCTACCCCCATAACCCCATGTATTTACCCTGCTAATCCCCCGACACAAAGACCAGTTTAGCATAGCCAATCAACCTAACCCACACATCTTTGGACGATGGGAGGAAACGCACGCAGACACGGCGAGAATGTGCAAATTCCACACAGTCACCCAAGGCGGGAATTGAACTCGGGTCTTTGTCGCCGAGGCAGCAGTGCTAACCACTGTTTCACTAATAATCACCTTTGCATGAATCAGCCCCAAATTTGCTTTGCACTGGTTTGAATCCATGTCCCCCGATCCTGCTGTCACAATTTAAACTGAAGTAGTTTCCTAGATTAGCCTTCCTTGCTCTGCTAATTATTTTACACAAGCTGGATTTTCTGTCCATTCATAATTGCTGGCAGTAAATCCAGGTCCCGCATGACCTCGAGTCCTTCTTCATCACTCAGTTCTCAAGCAGTAGGGATCAACCCTCCCATGGCTCTCTACACCAGCTTCTGGTCTGGGACATTACCCACGTCTGGTTAAAACTGGTCTTAGTACTCTAGGTACTGCACAGTGCTGACGTGGCATCATTCAACCAGTACTCCAAACATGAGCTGCTCCTCACCTGGCTTGATCCACCGTCAAAACTGTCGGGGAGAAATTCCAGATGTCGAACAGTCCGTACTTTTGGAGGCATCTGAATTATCCGCTGAAGCTGCCTGGCGTTCAGGCACCAGAGGTGAAGAAAGTTAGATTTTCCTCCTGCTACAAGAGCTCGACCATCCCTGTAAGTATTAAGATTTTGATAGAAATCTCGATTTGTTACATATATATTAATGACATGCAGGCAGCACCCACTTAGAACTCACATCAAGTCCCATTCACCCCTTGTGCTCACTGATCTACACGAGCTCCCTGTCAAGCATCGCCTCAATTCTCAACCTCATATACAAAGTCCTCCATCAATCACCAGGCTCTACAAACCTCAAAACATTTCTGCGCTTCTCCAATTCAGACATCTTGGATCCCCAGTTTTCGTTGCTTCACCACAGGCAGCCGCGGTTTCAACTATCTAGGCCCTAAGTCCTGGAATCCCTCCCTAAAACTCTCATCTTCTCTTTCCTCCTTTCAGTCACTCCTTAAAACCTATGCCCTCGAGCTGCCCCAATATCTCCTTATGTGTCTGAGTGTCACATTTTGTTTAGTAACACTGTGAAGCATCTTGGTATGTTTTACTTTGTTAAAGGCAGTGTACAAATAGAAATTGTTGTTGAGGAAAGGAGTCAGGAGGAAGTTGCATGTGGAATGTTAAGCAAAATACTCCAGTGGCTTAGCAAGTTGAATATCTGAAGAGAGGCAGGCATGGGATATCTCAAGTTTGAGCCCTGCTCCTAGTCAGGTATCCGATCTCAGCCGAGGTCCCAGCTACTCTGTTTGAGATGCATATGTAAGGATAGTGGATAAAGACAGAAAATAGATTCCAACACACTGCCCTCCCATCTTGCAGCTGAATAGTTTATTGAGGTCACATCATTAAGGGTCTGACTTGTTAAGAGGGTTACTTAAGTGAGGTACTTAAGAGTATGGAGTAACTATGGAACAGAAATGATGAACTCTTTACACTTACTGTTTGCATGAATAAAGCATCTGTACCATCTTCATGCTATCAAAGTAATGTGATTCGCACATACAGCAGCAATAAGTTATGTTTAAAAAACATTTTCAAAAAAGGATAACTAGTTAAGTATAACATTCAAAGAGTTATAAAAGCTTAAGTACAGTACTTCTCAAAAGTAACACTGTTTGTAAAATAACTTTAAAAATGTCCAGTTAAGCACAATTTGCCTTTAAACCAATCATTAGAGTACAGAATGGAAATGCACAGAAGGGAAACCCAATGGCTAAACCATAAACAAATCTTTTTTTTTAAATCATCCAAAAGATGAATTTCAAATCTTTGGTGGATTTTGTTGGGGTAAATATGGGGAAACTGTTTCCACTGGCACAGATGTTAGTAATGATGTGGAGATGCCGGCGTTGGACTGGGGTAAGCACAGTACATATTCTACCTGGTAACAGGTGTTAGTAACCAGGGAACACAGATCGGAGTTAACTGGCAGAGAGATGAGATGAGAATATTTTGTCTGCAGCGAGCTGTTATTATTTTGAAAGGATGGTGGTAAGTTGATTCAATCGTAATTTGGATATATACTTGAATGGGGACATTTTGCAAAGTTATGTGTAAATAGTGAGGTGATGGGATTAATTGGATAGCTCTTTCAACAAAGCAGCAGAGGCCAAACGGTGACCTTCTGTGCTGGGTGATTCTATGAACAAAAGCAAATCCCAAAAACAAGGTAATTAGAGTGAATCTGCCTTGCTAAAATAAATTGCATCAAAATCCAGTACATATTCTACCTGGTAACAGCAAAAGCTCGATAAGTGATCCGGGATTCATCTTCTGGGACTGGTAATTGATACTTGCAATGCAGGGTGTCACTTTCCCAGGCAAAGATAGAATCATCCTTAAAGCAACTGATGATGGTATTACTCAATGGAAGGAAATAAACCTAAATTACAAAAAGAACAAATGACCAATTCTTAAAATGGGGAACAGAATGCTCCTTCAATGGCTAAATACAGGCACATGAACAAGTATTTGCCCCTTGAGCATGTTTCACCATTCAATGAAATCATGGTTTATCTGGAACCATATACCCATATACATACCCACCTTTACCCCATAACCCCAAATACCTCGGACAGATTTTCATTAGCTAGTCTCAGATTTTAAATTAACAACTGGCCCAACATCAAATGTAGTTTATGAAAGAGTATGTCAAACTTCTATCACATTACTGAGGGAGTCCAGTGAAGGTTCACCAGACTGATTCCCGCAATGGCAGGACTGACATATGAAGAGAGACTGGATCGACTGGGCTTGTACACACTGGAATTGAGAAGAATGAGGGGGAATTTCATAGAAGCATATAAGATCCTGATGGAACTGGACAGGCTAGATGCAGAAAGAATGTTCCAAATGTTGGGGAAGTCCAGGTCTAGGCACAGTCTAAGAATAGGAGGTAAGCCATTCAGGACTGAGATGAGGAAGAACTTCTTCAGTCAGAGTTGTGAACCTGTGGAATTCTCTACCACAGGAAGCTGCTGGGGCCAGTTCATTAAATATGTTCAACAGGGAGCTGGATGTGGCCTTTGTGGCTAAAGGGATCAAGGGATATAGAAAGAAAGCGTGAGTGGGATACTGAAAGTGCATGATCAACCATGATCATATTGAATGGTGGTGTAGGCTCGAAGGGCTGAATGGCCTCTTCCTGCACCTATTTTCAATGGCATCCGTGTGTGTGTGTATATATATATATATATATATATATATATATATATATAGATAGAAATGTTTCCTAATTTTAGCCCTGAAAGGTCGGACTCATATTTTAAGGCCCTCTATTCCTACTGGATTTGTTCCCTATAACAGCTTGAATTTTTCAAACAAATCCTCATTCTACACTGCGATCTCTGCAAAGGCCAATATTATTCTTGTTGTTTGGTGCTCAGAACTGCTTACAGTACTCCAAATGGACTTTAATTCCAGGTTTTAAAAAACAAGTTTTAAATGTTCTGCAAAGCTCAAATGGGAGAAATATGGTTCTGACAGCATCAACCTAGACTACTGCTCTTTGTCTCAAAGTTACTTTCATGTCTTGAAATACATGCAAAACATATGTCAACTTACAAAATTAGGACAAAAATTTAGAATAATCCATCATCACCTGTGCTGAACAATCCAGCAACATTCTTGTGTCAACTAAGATGGTCTGAAAGGATTAGTGGAGTTCAATCACAATAACCTCAATTTACCATTGAGCGTGTCAGTCAAATCACAACTTCCTTAAAGTGGTAATATTGTGGAGTAAAGTGGAATTTCTTTCTGTAAAGGAGGGGCATAAATATTTTCCTACTGTTTTTTTCCTACTGCACTTTCTGGATTTCTAAAATCTTACAGGGAGTGGTTTTGGCTTTCAAGTTAATCCGAAAACGCTATTGGCCACGGTACCGTTAACAATTGCACTAAAACCTGCTGATGGCATTAAAGTAAAATTCAGACACATTTGGAGTGAATGGATGGACTAAAGAATGATTGATGGAGCTAAAGGTGGAAAAATGCATAAAATATAGGACAAAAACAAACAAAAGTATAGAACAGAACCGTGAAATGATGAAACAATTTGGGTGAGATCACCATCCAAGTATTTGGGCAAGTTAGTTAGCTCAGTTGGCTGGAGCAATGCCAACAGCACAGGTTCAATTCCTGTACCAGCTGAGGTTATTTATGAAGGCATGCCTTTTCACCCTTGCCCTTCGCCTGAGGTGTGGCAATCCTCAGGTTAAATTTAGAGGGCAAAAGCAGCACATGCTCATCTGGGACCATGATGACTCTTTAACCTTTATTTGGACAAGGCAAAGCAATTCTTAAAGTAAATTGAATATTGAGATGCATTTTTAAAACACCAAGTAGTAACATGTTGGAACACTGTGCAATATTTGATACTCAGAAACATTGGAAATAATTCTAACTAAAGTTACAAGGCTCAAAGATTTGAGGATACAAGTTAGGAAGACAGACAATATCAACCGAGTTGGCTTCCACTAGAGAAAATACTCAGGACCTACATCTTTAACAAAACTATCAATGGCTTATTTAAGTCAGATAGTCATCACAGAGCAGGAGGATGAGATTTCAGTTGACATACCCTAGCCGAGATGAAATCAGAAGATTTTGTAATCTGTTCAGAGCAAGGATATGCAAGATAGACTTACAGCAGCAAAAACATTAACCAGATAATTAATTAATCAGCAATCAAAAGTTACAAGGAAAATCACTGGACATTCTTTATTTCTTAAAGTCACTAATTGGGTCAAAACATTCTATAAGACAACAATATGTTGCATTGTGAGATAATATTATTGATGTGTTGACTACAATAGGGCTGACATTATTATATATGATTGACTGGCCTGTAAAAGTCCAATGCAGGAGCATCATGGATTACTGCAAGATAAAAACAACATGGACAGCAAGAAAGGTGAAAACACATTGGAGGGGGAAGGAAAAAGGAAACCAGGGACTTAAATTTCATTGTTTTACTTCTACTGCAGTGGATTTACCTTGCAAAATATAGCATTTTGGGGGATTTCAGACGGCTGGAGCACTTTGGGAATTTGTTGATGCTTGTTTGAGAAATGAAGTTAGTAGTGTTGTTTGGGTGATGTTTTCCACTAGGAGAAGATACCCAGAGGTTTCCCATCAAAAGAACACTTGATGGTTTATGCTTATTGCTATTTCCATAAACTCTCCCTTGCTATCAATACAATTGTGGAATGTATGAGATATTAAGGTTTGTCCCCAAAACTGATTTTTTTTTAAAAAACTGTGTTATCTCCCAAGCAAATACTACTTTGTTTTTAAATATTTTATATACACTTGGAAAGTTATGGCTTATTTTCCAAGGAGAGGCTTTTATGTTAATTCCTGGGCTCATGTATCTTTTATATAATAATTTATTTGGAAACAAATATAGGCTAGAAATAGTTGCAAGTGCTGTATATATTTTTGATAATTAATTGTGGTTGGAAAAATATGCAATATGTACAGTGATCTTCTGGGATTTGTTGCCTCATGCTTTTAATGTGATAAGTTTGAAATGATATTTGCCTTATATTTGGTGAAGGTACTCAAAGTTGCATGTATTGGTAAAGTGGGGCTATTGGTATGACTTTACTGCACAAAAGGCCAGTGTCAGAGGTATCCAAGGATGTGGGAGAGAATTTAAGTTGGTTGCACTGAAAGGAAGAGCACAAAATGATCTGAAACCTTTTATTTATTTGTTCATGGAAGTCACTGGCTAGGCCAGCATTTGCTGCCCATGAGAAGGTCATGGTGAACCACCTGAATCACTGCAGTCCATGTGGCATAGTTCCACCCACAGTGCTGTTAGGGAGTTCCAAGGATGTGACAGTGAAGGAACGGTGGTATCTTTCCAAGTCAGAATGGTGCGTGGCTTGGTGGGGAACTTGCAGGTGCTGGTGTTTCCTTGCATCTACTGCCCTTGCCCTTCTAGGTGACAGAGATTGTGGGTTTGAAATATGCTGTCGAAGGAGCCTTGGTTAGTTGCTGCAGTGCATCTTGTGGATGGGGAACAGGGAGTCAATGTACACAACTGAGAATGGAGTGATGGGGAAAAATCGGAATTTAATGCAGGATAGGATTTGGGAATGTTACAGTTTAAGGAATATAAGCATTAATTCCCTCCACCATTGCTCACTGTGGCTGCAGTATGTATAATTTACAGGATGCACAGAGGTGTTTTATTGAATATGTGCAAAGGAATTAAAACACTTAGGTTTTATGCATCTGACACAGGTATATATGTTATGAAACTTATATTTATGGCTACTATATGCTTAAATGGCTCAACCCTAACAAATCTGTAATATAATGCTATAGCTCCTAGTTTAGTATTCTTTACTAACCTTCTGAATGCCAACTGACAAGTGTACGTTCAGTTTCCTCTTCCGTTGGAATGTGTCCAAGTCCCAGAGTTGTGCTGCATCAGATGATGTAGTGATTGCGTATCTTCCAGACCCGTGAACAGAAATGGATGAAACTGTAGACTCGTGTCCCCTCATCCAACTCACAAGCTCTTTTGTGTCTGTGTCCATCAAATAGAAATATTCAAAATATAAAGTGTCTTTTGTACAAGGTCCTGTATCATTATACATCTGCCACAAGAGTCTTCACTGCTCACCTCAAATGAACTTGCGACGTTCAAGCTTGATACCATTAGTTACACGCAAGTTATAACCAATTGAGGCAGCAGTTCACTTGAGGACCAATTACCTGTTATTAAAATAGTGGAACTCATACCATTGCACTTGCTTGATTAGATAAAGGCTACAGTGCAGAGCAAAACAAGGTGTAGTCTGAATTTATCTAGGATTGTGCTGCAATCTATTTAAATTATAATAAAATCAATGTCTTCATTTTTAGGTTTGTGGCAGTCTATTGTAGCATACAACTGAGAAATTGAACAATTTTATTGACAGCCTATAATTGCCCCCACCGCCATCATCTTCATGTATGCTGACAACACTCAACTCTCTCTCACCACCACATCTCTCAACACATTGCTAAGTTAACAGACTAATGGTCCAAAATCTAGTACTGGATGAGCAGAAATGACCTCAATTAAATACTAACATTCAAGCCCTTGCTTTCAGTCCCTGCTCCAAACTCCAGTCGTTAGTGACCAGCTCGCCTCTCCGTGGCAATAGGCTGTGATTAAACCAGTTTGTTTGCAACTTTAATCTCACTTTTGACCCCAAAATGAGCTTCCCATCTCATATCCACACCATCACTAGGACCGCCCATTTCCACTTCTGTTAACATTGCCCGATTTCGCAGCTCATCTGATGAAATGCACATACCATGCCGTTGTTACCTCTAGACTATTCCAATGCACTCCTGGCTGGTCTCCTACATTCTATCCTTTGTGAACTTGGACGGTTGTCTGTGGCTTAACTCACACTCGTTTCCCCTATCACCCATATTCGCCAACCTACACTCACTCCCAGTAAAGCAACATCTTGATTTTAAAATTCTCATCCTTGTTTTTAAATCCATCCATGGACTCACTCCTCCTATCTTTATTCTCCTCCAGAAGAACACCCTTCCGATATTTGAGCTCCTCTAATTCTGACCCCTCGTGCATTCCCATTAAAATTGTTCCACCATTGGTGTGTGTGCCTTTAGCTGATTAGGCCCCCAAGTTCTGGAATTCCCTCCCTACGCCTCACCCCCGCACTTTCCTCCTTTAAGACGCTCCTTAAAACCTTCTGATTTGATCAAGCTTTTGGTCATCTGGCCTACATCTCATGTGGCTAAAGTGTCATACTTTGTTTTATAAGGCTGCTGTGAAGCATCATGAGATGGTCCATTACGTTAAAGACATTATATAGTTGTTGTGTCAATGTATCAGCAATTGCATCCTTTGGCATTTATATGGTTAAGCCAATTGCACTGTTAGGGACAGGTGATGATCACTGGCACAACTTCCAAAGGGGTGGACACAGCTGTAACAATTGGGTGTGGAGAAGCAGTCGGAGGCTGTTACGAGAATAAACTTGCTTAAGGTTAAAGACAAGCTGCAGACTTATTCCTACACCATACACTATTATTAGAATTAACAGTTGTTCTATAACAAAAGCACTGACTTGCTGGGATACAGTTTCATGTCTTATTATCTTCTGCCACAGCACTCAAGTGATTATTCACGCGCAAGCCTCAATGGTGACTGCTGAAGGCTACATAAGCAAAGGAAGAATTGGAGCCGAGTCCCTAACGACATAGCTGGGCATATCCACTTCCAGCAGAGGTCCTTGATAATAATGTGATTCTGCCTCTGCCACGCCTCCACCACCCATCCACACACCAAGGCTTGGATGTTGTGGCCAATTGTAAAACCCCTAGCTATGCTCTAGCTAACTCGGCACAAACCAGGAATCCAATTGGTCTGCATACCTCAGTAGCTCGTTAGATGTACATGCTGAGACACAACTGCAAGAATTGGCTTTTTAAAATGTGAACTATTCCACATGCTTATTTATAGCAAAGCTTTTTGTGTGGCTCAATCGGAAATTACACCTTTAGCCCTTTACAGAGCAGCATCTCCAAAGGTAAAGCAGTTACTTGTTTCTGCATCATCTTTTGTTACAAACTTTACCTGTATCGAAACATTTCACAGAGTAATCTGCCAGAGCGACCAAATATTCCGTCTTCCTTCGGAGATTGAACGCCAATGCAGTACATGCTTGCCCTGTTCGCTGCACTAATTTAAAGCTACAGGAAGAATAACAAACAAGAAAGAGTATTGGGAATAATCACTCAATAGGGTCACTCAACAGAATCCATTGTTACAATATATAAACAACAAAGTAGTTATTGGTTAGAAGCAAAAATGAAGTGATACAACTCAGTCCCCACTGCACAGTGCATGTGCTCGCAACTTAAGCAATCTGCGTTTAGGCAATGCACTGGAATTATTAGTCAGTCGCATCTCCAATCTGTGCAACCACCGTCCAAAACTCTACAAAACTACAGCTACCTGGAGAGCTCCCATTTAAAAAAATTATACCTGCATGCCATGGTCCAGCTATACCCTATGCCTTCTCACCTTTATCACTGGATGACTACACATGTTCTTGACAAGAGCTTTGACTAGTGGCGCTGTTACAAAGAACAGGTAACTTCAATAGCTTTGCATTAAAGGAGGGGGCAGAGTAGATGGAAAAAGAGAAAGCAGGCTGCGGGGCAGTGGATTTCAAAGAAAAGTCTTAGATTGAATTGCTGCTTCATGGCAGACTTTCAGCCATTCTATTGTTGCATTCTGAAGCATACCCATTTTCAAATAAATGGTGAATTTTCCTTAATGCCTATGGGTCTAAAACACACCCAGTGGTTACTGAGGTTACAACAACTTGCATTTTATATCGCATCTTCAAGAGTGTAAAACATTCCAAGGCACTTAACAGGAACAAAACTTGACAAAATCACATACGGAGACATTAGGACA
Source organism: Mustelus asterias (assembly GCF_964213995.1). Classification (NCBI taxonomy): domain Eukaryota; kingdom Metazoa; phylum Chordata; class Chondrichthyes; order Carcharhiniformes; family Triakidae; genus Mustelus; species Mustelus asterias. Next base: position 135,768,038 of record NC_135807.1, read on the forward strand.
GGTGACCAAAAGGTTGGTCAAAGAGGTATATTTTAATGGAGTACCTTAAAAAGGAGGCAGAGAGCCATGAAGAGGGAATTCCAAAACTTAGGGCCCATACAGCTGAAGGCACGACCACCAATGGTGGAGCAATTATAATTAGATATACAAGGGGTCAGTATACATCAATGAATGTTAGCGAGTAATCGAAGTGACTTACCTATTCCTGCTCAAGTCAAAGAGATAGATGTTGCCCTGGTGATCACCAGCAAGAAAAGCTTCTCCTGCAGCATCAAACGCAACATGAAGAAATCGAATGGTCTTTGAGTGATAACCCGCCACACTATGAGTGACATTTACTATGACACTGTTCAAAAATCAGAAAGAGAGACACTGATTTAAAAAAGTTGGTAAAACTATCCACGTCACAACCTTCTTTGAAATGCTCACGGTTGAGCACCAGAATTGGTTTCAGATGACCACACACCCAATTGGGACATTTCTGAATTTGCATTATGAATGAAATTTCAGCACACGAGCTCTGCTCCCAACACAATCAGAAACAGATGGAACAACAATACCCGACTTGCCGCCAATGCAATTCTCAACAACACTTCAAAATTAGCAGTGTTGACACACAGGGGTTTACCCTAAATATGGGAGGCATAATTGCGCACATCAATTCCTTTTTTGGGGGATGTCTTTTGAGGACAGAATATGTTATCCATTCGCTTGATGAATGAGGAAGAACAGAATCATCACTAGAGAAATAAAGGAGGAGTTACAGAAAAATGTAGATGGGTATTAAAAAATGGAATGCTTCAAGGCAAGTAGATATCAAGGCAAAAAATAGAGTTTCATTTGAGAGACTAGGATAAGCATCTGAAAAGTGAGATCAAATAGAGAGAAAGGACATGCACTACCGCTGAAGAACACCACCATATGATGGGCTGAATAGTCTCCTTCTGTGTCATGTCAGTCATACAGTGCAGAAACAGTCCTTCGGCCCATTGAGTCTGCACTGACAATAACTACCATTAAAGCCGCACTAATCCCATTTTCCTGCGCTTGTCCCATATCCTTCAATGTTACGATGTTTCAAGTGCTCATCCAAATACTATAGAATAAAATAGAATCCTACAGTGCAGAAGGTGACCATTGGATCCTTCATATAAAGGTTCCAGTCTCCACTCAAACATAGTCCAGTAATGACGCAGGTCCCTGCTGGCTAGTATTCATTGTGTGGACAAGCCCAGTCTATTAAACAAACCCTGGATTTCCTCGTCGTCTAGAACTGACTGATCTATTGGTCAAGGGGATCACTGTAGCAACTTGCCAAGGCTCCTTCAACATCACCTCCCAAAGACAGGACCAGGATCTCTGCTACTTAGAAGGAGGGGGGCAACAAATGCATGAGAACACCGCCATCCCCGAGTCAAGTGCAGGACTTGTCCAATGGAATAGTGAAACTTTGTTCACAATGCAGCTGAGTTTCTAAGCTGAGTCATAATTACAACCCAACTTCTTTGGTACTGAGAAACTAATTTTACAAGTGTGGAGTCTCAATTCCTCAAAAATTGCAGATTTTCAAACGATTGTTTTCTGATTATATATAAAAATATAAATTTCCTGCTTTTTTTAACTTTCAGACTTGCTGCATTTGATATTTTGTCAATCAAACTGAATGGTCTGATCAGCTGGTCTGTCCTGTTGACGATCAAAGATCCTCTTGTCGGAGTCAAATTCAAAGAGATTTTGGAGGAGAAGATGTGTGCTCTCGTGCACAATAAAACTATGCAGACAGCTTTTTCCAAAGTCAGTACTAAGCACTATTTCCTCAGCAGCTAAATACATTTTGTGATCTCCTGCCTCTAATCACCAAGCCCTGCTATGTTGTGGCTGTCATTGTGTCGTCAAGAGATTTCAAGCTTTGTCAGGAAAGAAAGGGATTTATTGAGGAGAGAAACTCAGGTACAGGAGCTTTACGCATTGCAAAGTCTATCCTGGGGCAGATCCCAGTTCTACATGCTTACAACATGGTCCCCAAAAATAAAATGCCTAAGAGGACTGTCTCTCTCTGTTCCCATTGGTCCTTCAAGTCAGGTGACTCATTTCTGCTGTACTGTCTAAAGACAAAGACATCACATACACAACATCCCTCCCCCTTTAACTTTTGTATGCAATCTTCAAAATCGATTTACTCAACCCACATTTTAAATAAACATTATACACACAATCCAAACACATGAACAATGGTTACATTGATTTACAATAGAGGGATCTTGAGATTTGCATTTAACATAACACTTCTTCTAGAAAGCTTTAACTATGCACAGTTCCTAATATACTCTTGCATGGGATTCTTCCATACAGGCTTGCTGCTTTCTGAGTTTTGCCCTAGACTGCGCGCTGACCATGGACTACATACTTTATGCTGTGGATGGTGTCACTCGCCAATCCTTTGCTTTTTAAAAAAAAAACTGTCAAGTAACTCACTCTACAATGCATGGAAATACCATTATCACAGTCTTACGTCTTGACAGTTCTTGCATAATCTCGGTTTGTCACCTGTGAAGGAACTGGTCAGGTAGTCTACCTCTGGTATTTGGGTTGTGTAAAGTTTCTTCTCTTCCCAGCATTTCTATTTGGCATGTTTCCCATCGACCATGTCATCAGATTGGTCTTGTGCTTTTCTGAGTGTGATCATTTCAGTAACCTTGCTCTGGCATGTAGTCTTAGTTTCCTTCTCTGCCTGAATTGTTGCTTTGTCTAGTTTTCTCTACCACATCTTCATCTGAGAGCATTAATTTATCTCTTCCTTTTGTCTTCTGTATAAACCAATCTTCTAGTTAGACCTGATTTGTTCTTTATTCCAAAGCATGTACTTTGGCAATCCATTCAGTTTATCCACTTCTGAGTTTCTCCCAAGGTGAATCCATCACTCGTTTCCATCAACATTTGGTAATGATCTCTCCCTTCTCATGCTTTGCATGTTTTTGGAGAAGTGACATATTCCTTTTGCTGTAGCTGCATCAAATTCTATGTTCAATATTTCTACCCGTTATATTTATCAGACAATTGCTAACTTGTTCAAACAGTTGTGTTCTCTCTTTAGGTTTGTCCATTGCTATATCCCCCGCAGCACATTCAAACAGCGGACAGTTTCTGCCTCTCTGCAGAATGCCAATTTCTCCAGCTCATTTGTATTTTGCCATATGACTGGTAGTTTGATCATTCAATTGGATCTTTAAAGGGTTCCCAATATGGCTCCGGTGAATGATAGCTCTGCTTCAACTGTACAATGACTACAGCAGTAGCTGAATTAGTATGTCCTACATGAGCATCATGAATCAAATCCTGGAGCTGCACTCTGAGATGAGCCGATTTCAAAACTGATAGCATCCATTACGTGGGATTTCCTTGCTTCATCTCGAAGTCCATACTATGACCTCTGTTGCTGAGTTCTGACCCCCCCCCCCCACAACCTTTCCTCTTAGCTGGGCCGCTTCTCATTTACATTACGGGTCACAAACTTGTACCTCATTTTCTATTTGCTGTAGTTCGCCGTGAAGTTTATCGAACTCTTTTCTCTTTACTCGTAGTTCTGCTTGTCTTACTTTCTGACTGATTACAGCTTTAATGTTTGTTTGTAATTCATTGCTACAACTTTCAAGGAACTTCTCATTATAATACAAAAGGATAGGACACAACTTGAAGTTTTGCTTTCAGCTCTTCACTTAATCAGTCAGTCAGTTAGTTATGGTCTTTCTTGGGGTCTTTCAGTGCCCTTCTTTTGGGGACTTTTGCTACCTACTCGGATTCGGGCATTGCCTCTGCTTTGAGAGCTTTTTGCCTCCTCTGAGCTCCAGCGTTGCCTCTTTCATGAGATCTTAATTTTCTCCTTTGAGGTCTTGCATTGTTTATTGACCCCCTTCTACCCGGGCTCTTCTCTGATGTTCCTGTCCCTTGTCCTTCTTGTGATTGTTGTAGTAAATGTTGTACAACTTTAAATGCATTACTACTTTAAGACTGTCAAAGTTTTTTTTTAAAAAAACTGCCATCAGCTACAGTTTGTGCTTTTCCCGCACTTTTGGAGTTTTGGCGGGAAACTAAGCTCCTTTTTGGACCCTGTTTAAAACTCCTCTTTTCCCCCCAGGAAGAATATTTTTTCAATGATTTCTGCAGTTTTTATTTCTTTTGGCTGGCTGGAGAGCCTTCTATTGCCTTGTTGCAACATTGATCTTTTTGCCAATTTCACTACTGGCTCCAGTGGATACTATTTGGTTAAAGACTTTTTCAACAAATTTACTTTCAAACAGCTGGAAGTCTTCTCCTTTTCCAAACCTCATTGCCTGCAGTCCCCTAGTGTAAGAACCGCTAGCAGGGGACCCCCCACAGACTCCGCTCGGATCAGGAGCCAGAACCTCAGCCTCTCCATTTTCCTGCACTTCTGGGAGGGGTCCTGCAGCTCCTTGGGGATTTCTTTTCCCTTATTATTGCTGAACTTGTTTAACTGAAGGAAACCTCCACCCTCCCTTTCCAGATTATTTTAAAATCTGAAACACAGCTTCTAGCTGGGTATATCTTCCATTTAACTTCAAAAACTCTTGTCCTCTTTTCCTCAAGTTTCACTTTACTTGTTCCTAAAGCCAATCTGTTTTCATTTTCTTACATCGTTCCAAACCTCTTTGCCACACCGGGTTTCATCTGCTCCTCAAAGTTTGACACTAGTTCAACTCTCTCTGAGTCTACTCACCCAAGAGGTAGCCCTCTTTCCAACTTCAATTAAATCAGGTACTTACAGGTAGGCAGCGCCATTCAACTGATCCACCTTGTCACCAATGAGACAGATACCACATACACAACAAATACTCCTCCCCACTAACTCCAATATACTTATAACAAGTAAACAATAATCACTTGATAATATAGAACTTGAGTATTGTTGGATAAAAAAAGGACATGCTTTCAAAGCTTTTGGTCCTGCACTTATCAGGACGGACACAAGAATGCCAAATTTCAAAGTGAGCAACAAGAACACGTGAAAGCAGAAACGTCAACCTTAGCTCAGACTGCATGATCTGTCGCTCAGCGTCAATGCATTTAAACTGTACAATGCTGTACCATCGAATGGAGATCAGGAAGGAGAACCCTGGCTGATTCTTCTTTTTTAAAACCCTCCCTCCATCTAAACACCCTGTAATCCAAGATATCTGCACAAGATAAGAGTGCCGATTGGTGGGCATGTTGATTCTGATTGGTCAATGCATTGCAATTGAGAAAAATCCAGTGAATTATTGTATCCCATGTAGAAACATAGAAAAACTACAGCACAAAACAGGCCCTTCGGCCCCGCAAGTTGTACCGAACATATCCCTACCTTTTAGGCCTGCCTATAACCCTCCATCCTATTAAGTCCCATGTACTCATCCAGGAGTCTCTTAAAAGACCCTATTGAGTTTGCCTCCACCACCACTGACGGCAGCTGATTCCACTCACCCACCATCCTCTGTGAAAAACTTCCCCCTAACATTTCCCCTGTACCTACCCCCCAGCACCTTAAACCCGTGTCCTCTCGTAGCAGCCATTTCCACCCTGGGAAAAAGCCTCCGAGAGTCCACCCGATCTATGCCTCTCAACATCTTATATACCTCTATTAGGTCTCCTCTCATCCTACGTCTCTCCAAGGAGAAAAGACCGAGCTCCCTCAGCCTATCCTCATAAGGCATGCCACTCAGTCCAGGCAACATCCTTGTAAATTTCCTCTGCACCCTTTCAATCTTTTCCACATTCTTCCTGTAATGAGGCGACCAGAACTGAGCACAGTACTCCAAGAGGGGTCTGAAGAGGGTCTTATATAGCTGCATCATTATCCCCGGACTCCTAAACTCAATCCCTCGATTGATAAAGGCCAGCACACCATACGCCTTCTTAACCACCTCCTCCACCTGCGGGGCTGATTTTAGAGTCCTATAGACCCGGATCTCAAGGTCCTTCTGATCCTCTACCATACTAAGAGTCTTTCCCTTTATATTGTACTCCTTCATCCCATTTGACCTGCCAAAATGGACCACAACGCATTTATCTGGGTTGAAGTCCATCTGCCACTTGTCCGCCCAGTCTTGCATCCTATCTATGTCCCTCTGTAACTTCTGACATCCCTCCAGACTATCCACAACCCCACCATGTATTTAAATTCAAAAACAGCACAATGCTCCTTTTGCCTGCAGAGGACTGGTCTTTGCATATGGAACAGATGTAGCCTGAGGAAAGGACGATACAAGCCCAACTGATCATCTTAAATTGGTGCAATTCTGAGCGCACATGGGGTGGGAAGAGTCCCAGAGAACAGGTGGGGGGGGGGGGGGGGGGGGGGAGAGAGAAGGGGGGGTTGGGGAAAGAGAGGGGAACGTTGGTGGGAATCCCAGCCAAATGAACACGGGGGTGGGGGGCATGGGAGTTTTCTGGGGGAGGATGGAGGAGCACCTTCTTCCTTTGGGAAAAAGATACAAAAGTCTGAGGTCACGTACCAACCGACTCAAGAACAGCTTCTTCCCTGCTGCTGTCAGACTTTTGAATGGACCCACCTTGCATTAAGTTGATCTTTCTCTACACCCTATGACTGTAACACTACATTTTGCACTCTCTCATTTCCTTCTCTATGAACAGTATGCTTTGTCTGTATAGTGCACAAAAACAATATTTTTCACTTATGTTAACACATGTGACAATAATAAATCAAATCAAAAAGCACTGTTGTCTCACAGCACCAGGGACCTGGGTAAATGGGCTTGATTTTGCCAAGAAGCCTTTTGCCAGGTTCAGGATTTCTATCAACTTTAGGAGAAAAAACAAGCTAATTTTGGGAACGTTTGTTGTACTTCATGTTCAAATTTTTCATTCAGGCCTTCAGTCTAAAGACAAATCAACATAACAGCACAGTGGCTAGCACTGTTGCATCACAGAGCCAGGAGGGACTGGGGGGGAGGGGGGAGGGACTGGGGGGGAGGGGGGAGGGACTGGGGGGGAGGGGGGAGGGACTGGGGGGGAGGGGGGAGGGACTGGGGGGAGGGGGGAGGGACTGGGGGGGAGGGGGGAGGGACTGGGGGGGAGGGGGGAGGGACTGGGGGGGAGGGGGGAGGGACTGGGGGGGAGGGGGGAGGGACTGGGGGGGAGGGGGAGGGACTGGGGGGGAGGGGGAGGGACTGGGGGGGAGGGGGAGGGACTGGGGGGGAGGGGGGAGGGACTGGGGGGGAGGGGGGAGGGACTGGGGGGGAGGGGGGAGGGACTGGGGGGGAGGGGGGAGGGACTGGCGGGGAGGGGGGAGGGACTGGGGGGAGGGGGGAGGGACTGGGGGGGAGGGGGGGGGGACTGGGGGGGGGGGAGGGGGGAGGGACTGGGGGGGGGAGGGGGAGGGACTGGGGGGGGGGAGGGGGGAGGGACTGGGGGGGGGGGAGGGGGGAGGGACTGGGGGGGGGAGGGGGGAGGGACTGGGGGGGAGGGGGGAGGGACTGGGGGGGGGAGGGGGAGGGACTGGGGGGGAGGGGGGAGGGACTGGGGGGGGAGGGGGGAGGGACTGGGGGGGGAGGGGGGAGGGACTGGGGGGGGAGGGGGGAGGGACTGGGGGGGGGAGGGGGAGGGACTGGGGGGGGAGGGGGGAGGGACTGGGGGAGGGGGGAGGGACTGGGGGAGGGGGGAGGGACTGGGGGAGGGGGGAGGGACTGGGGGAGGGGGGAGGGACTGGGGGAGGGGGGAGGGACTGGGGGAGGGGGGAGGGACTGGGGGGGGGAGGGACTGGGGGGGGGAGGGACTGGGGGGGGAGGGACTGGGGGGGGGAGGGGGGAGGGACTGGGGGGGGGAGGGGGGAGGGACTGGGGGGGGGGAGGGGGGAGGGACTGGGGGGGGGGAGGGGGGAGGGACTGGGGGGGGGAGGGGGAGGGACTGGGGGGGGAGGGGGGAGGGACTGGGGGGGGGGGGGAGGGGGGAGGGACTGGGGGGGGAGGGGGGAGGGACTGGGGGGGGAGGGGGGGGAGGGACTGGGGGGGGAGGGGAGGGACTGGGGGGAGGGGGGGGACTGGGGGGGGAGGGGGGAGGGACTGGGGGGGGGGGGGGGGAGGGACTGGGGGGGGGAGGGGGGAGGGACTGGGGGGGGGAGGGGGGAGGGACTGGGGGGGGGGGAGGGGGGAGGGACTGGGGGGGGGGAGGGGGGAGGGACTGGGGGGGGAGGGGGGAGGGACTGGGGGGGGGGGAGGGGGGAGGGACTGGGGGGGGGGTGGAGGGGGGAGGGACTGGGGGGGGAGGGGGGAGGGACTGGGGGGGGGGGGAGGGGACTGGGGGGGGGGGAGGGGGGAGGGACTGGGGGAAGGGGGGAGGGACTGGGGGGAGGGGGGAGGGACTGGGGGGGAGGGGGGAGGGACTGGGGGGGAGGGGGGAGGGACTGGGGGGGAGGGGGGAGGGACTGGGGGGGAGGGGGGAGGGACTGGGGGGGAGGGGGGAGGGACTGGGGGGAGGGGGAGGGACTGGGGGGGAGGGGGAGGGACTGGGGGGGAGGGGGGAGGGACTGGGGGGGAGGGGGAGGGACTGGGGGGAGGGGGAGGGACTGGGGGGGAGGGGGGAGGGACTGGGGGGGAGGGGGGAGGGACTGGGGGGGAGGGGGGAGGGACTGGGGGGGAGGGGGGAGGGACTGGGGGGAGGGGGGAGGGACTGGGGGGAGGGGGGAGGGACTGGGGGGGGGGGAGGGGGAGGGACTGGGGGGGGGGGAGGGGGGAGGGACTGGGGGGGGGGAGGGGGGAGGGACTGGGGGGGGGGAGGGGGGAGGGACTGGGGGGGGGGAGGGGGGAGGGACTGGGGGGGGGGGAGGGGGAGGGACTGGGGGGGGAGGGGGGAGGGACTGGGGGGGAGGGGGGAGGGCCTGGGGGGGAGGGGGGGAGGGACTGGGGGGGGGGGAGGGGGGAGGGACTGGGGGGGGAGGGGGGAGGGACTGGGGGGGGGAGGGGGGAGGGACTGGGGGAGGGGGGAGGGACTGGGGGAGGGGGGAGGGACTGGGGGAGGGGGGAGGGACTGGGGGAGGGGGGAGGGACTGGGGGAGGGGGGAGGGACTGGGGGAGGGGGAGGGACTGGGGGGGGGAGGGACTGGGGGGGGGAGGGGGGAGGGACTGGGGGGGGGGAGGGGGGAGGGACTGGGGGGGGGGAGGGGGGAGGGACTGGGGGGGGAGGGGGGAGGGACTGGGGGGGGAGGGGGGAGGGACTGGGGGGGGGAGGGGGGAGGGACTGGGGGGGGGGGAGGGGGGAGGGACTGGGGGGGGAGGGGGGAGGGACTGGGGGGGGGAGGGGGGAGGGACTGGGGGGGGAGGGGGGAGGGACTGGGGGGGGGAGGGGGGAGGGACTGGGGGGGGGAGGGGGGAGGGACTGGGGGGGGGGAGGGGGGAGGGACTGGGGGGGGGAGGGGGGAGGGACTGGGGGGGGGGAGGGGGGAGGGACTGGGGGGGGGGAGGGGGGAGGGACAGGGGGGGGAGGGGGAGGGACTGGGGGGGGGAGGGGGGAGGGACTGGGGGGGGGAGGGGGGAGGGACTGGGGGGGGGGAGGGGGAGGGACTGGGGGGGGGGAGGGGGAGGGACTGGGGGGGAGGGGGGAGGGACTGGGGGGGGAGGGGGGAGGGACTGGGGGGGGGGGGAGGGGGGAGGGACTGGGGGGGGGAGGGGGGAGGGACTGGGGGGGGGGAGGGGGGAGGGACTGGGGGGGGGGAGGGGGGAGGGACTGGGGGGGGAGGGGGGAGGGACTGGGGGGGGGGGAGGGGGGAGGGACTGGGGGGGGGGAGGGGGGAGGGACTGGGGGGGGGGAGGGGGAGGGACTGGGGGGGGGGGGAGGGGGGAGGGACTGGGGGGGGAGGGGGGAGGGACTGGGGGGGGGGGGGGGAGGGACTGGGGGGGGGGAGGGGGGAGGGACTGGGGGGGGGGGAGGGGGGAGGGACTGGGGGGGGGGGAGGGGGGGAGGGACTGGGGGGGGGGGGGAGGGACTGGGGGGGGGGGAGGGACTGGGGGGGGGGAGGGGGGAGGGACTGGGGGCGGGAGGGGGGAGGGACTGGGGGGGGGAGGGGGAGGGACTGGGGGGGGGGAGGGGGGAGGGACTGGGGGGGGAGGGGGGAGGGGGGAGGGACGGGGGGGGGAGGGGGGAGGGGGGAGGGACTGGGGGGGAGGGGGAGGGACTGGGGGGGGGGGAGGGGGGAGGGACTGGGGGGGAGGGGGAGGGACTGGGGGGGGGCGGGGAGGGACTGGGGGGGGGAAGGGACTGGGGGGGGGGGGA